>NC_071390.1:108655717-108817929 GCF_022682495.2 Desmodus rotundus
TACAATGGATTTCAAATCTATTAAAATATGGTCAATTCCCTGATCACTGTCAACTAGGTCACCATCATTTAGTTTGAATACTTACAGTCCCTTTGGGTTGTTGTTGGCTGTCCTCATTCCCTATTAATTTAAACAATTTCATCACCACAGGCAGCAGTAGGCACTGAATAAATGATTGGGAGTATTGCCAGTGGTATTACTGTTCATTAAATCATTCATTCAAACAAATATCCATCTTTGTTCAGCAAGGAAAATGCTGAGGGGAATGTGACAGAAGCAAGTTTGGTGTCACTGGGATGGGAGCTGGGGCAATGAGGTCAAGGGCAGTTCCTGCATCAAAGGTGCCTGGTTCCCTGGGGAAATAAGAGGGGAGGCTGTGTGCTGTGAGGGAGAAAGTCTTGGTGGGTTGGGCCCATTCTGCAGAAATCAGCACCTGTGTGTTATCTGACCCACAGTTCCTGAGGCATGGCTGGGCCTAGTAGGTCAAATAGTCAGAGTTTCTACAACTGAAGAATGAGTGACTCATGGGATAACAGCCTTCTGGAAAACAGCTTGTGCCTTAATCAACACTTGTTACCAAGAATAAAGGGGGAGAGAGGGTGGGAATCCAGTTATTTTCTGTTAACCCTGGAAGGAAAAAAGAAGGCAGGCAACCAAAAATATCCCTCCCAGCAGCTGTCTCTAAATGGAAACTGTTGTGTTTTGGGATCTCAAATGCTTCTGCAAGTGAAATGTTGGGACTGGTTATTTTCTGCCCCTGGAAGTCGTTTCAGTTGATAACAAGCTTCTGTACATGAATGGGTTAACCACAAGTTCACCACAGAATGACAACCTGATGAAAATTAAAGGGTTATCAGATAAGAAAAACAGGAGGGTAGAAATATGCTCTTGTTCTTTCTCTGAAATCTAAAAGCAGCTTTCCTTCAAATCTATGAAACCTATTTCTTGAGACAGAATAATATTTTTAGTAGAAACATGCTGCATGGGTGAATCCCACACACAGTCTTCTGCAAGGAGAGTTTTCTGCAAAATTGGACTGCAGAGTTGAGGATATTTTCAACAGGTTAACAACAGAATTTCCTCTGAGATTTTAAAGAATACCGGGTAGGTAAATATGATGCCAGGTAGAAACTTAAGACCAGAAGGGAAACAAATAAAAGATGGAAAGAAGGAAAAAGTCATGTGAAACAATGGAGACTTCAGCAAAACAGTGTTTCTCCTCAGAACTGTGGCCCATTCTGGGTGTCAGGCAAGGGCCAGCCACATTGACACAGGCCCTAACTGTGTCTGGCACATCAAATAACCTGTACAGAACGTGAGGTGCCCCTGGTTCAAATGTTGCCATCAGCCACCCCTCTCCTGCCATCTCCACATGCTTGGACCCCTCTCTTTGAGGCACTCCCTGCTCTCAAAAGTCACACTCAATTTTAAGCCAGACACAAGTGCATACTGTTTGGACTGAATGTCTCTAACCCTGCACCCCCAAATTCATGTGTCAAAACCCTACTGTCCAATGAGATGGTATTAGAAGGTGGGACCTTTAGGATTAGATGAGGTCGTGAGGTTAAAAATCCTCATGAATGGGATTCCAGCCCTTCTAAGAGTCACAAGAGAGCTGGCTTCCTCTCTCTGCTCTCAGCCACATGAGGACACCATGAGAAGACAACCATCTGTGACCCTGAAGCAAGTCCTCCCCAGACTTCCACCATGCTAGCCCCCTGACCTTGGACTTCCAGTGGGACGATGGGGTGGGCAATATAGGGTAGGGAGGAGGTTAGGTTAAGATTGTAGATTTGGTCCCGAAAATCCTCTCTTGTACTCCAGGGACTGGCCTCAGAAAAGCCAACTTAACTGAGAGGCTTTTGTTGAGTTCAGTTTGTGGGCCACGCTCCCTCAGCCAGGGCTGAAGGAAACAGCCTTCCATGCTCCCCAGCGCTCCCTTTAAAAGTATTGGCTCTGCCATTCCCATCTTACATAACGTTTTGGCTGACATACAAAAGCATGGTCTCTGATCCTGCAAAATGGGCGTTATTATTGGGCTTTTATAAAATTTAAATCCAAGGTGGCTGCATTCTCTAAGGACATGGGAACTTAAGATGTTACCAAGATTTACTGGGAATTGCTTTGTGCTAAAAAGTAACCAATGGAACTCATCAAGGATGTGGTAATTACAGAGAGCTAACTAGATATACTTCCTTCCTTGCCTTGGACTAATACCTTCAGTCCTGCTTGTGAACCGACCCAAAGCAGGTAAGAGAGCTTGCCACACCCCTGGGCAGTTAAATGGCATAGTCAGCATAATGTTGAAGAGATGGTACTTTTCAGTCCACTACAGAGCAAGTATTTATTAACCCACAAGTCAGGACTGAAAGGGGACATAACACTCCCTCCCTCAATCTGCTTCCTTGCATGAGAGTGCATCGCTGTCCAAGCTATCTCAGAGTGACTGCATGCCAGGAGCTCTTCTAGGTACTTCACACATATTGACTCCTCTAATCCTCTCAGTCACCTATGAGGTATGCTATTATAAATATTAATGCTAAATAATATAATTATAGTATAATTAAAATATGATAAATATTATACAAGGTACCATAGTATAATAATTATAAATAGGAATCATTGAATACTTAATTGTTAGATGAATGGTTCTTGTTGTCTGCATTTTATAGATGATGGAAGTGAGGTACTGATAGGTTCAGTGAGTGACCTTCCCAGAGTCACACAGTCAGTTGGTGGCAAAGGAGGCATTTGGACATGACAGCCTAACAGCAGGATGCATTCATACCTTCCCTGCCTTTGTGTCTTGGCTGCATCTGTTCCTGTGGTCACGGTAGCCTCTAATCCCCCACTGCCCCTGTTCTGCCTCTGTCCTGCACTGTGGGATTGTTATTGTAGGCCTTCTCCGTGGGAGTGATGAGAGAGATCATGGAGAGAGGTTGCTAATGTCCAGCGATTATAAGGGCTGGAAACTCCAAGGATTTGGGGCTTGATTGGGTGCATAGGACAACTGATAGGAAAGAAACAAGGAATTTGCCCAAGTTTCCAGGGAAGTTGGGTGGATGATGGTGTTATTGTTGAGACAGGAGATAGGGGAGAAAGAGTAGACCAGGGGGAACAATTCTGGATGTATCAAGTTTGAGAAGCCTGTGAAATATTCACGTGGAAAGATCCTTTGGCTATGCAGATTAGAAGTCCAGCAAGTCATGTTTATTGACCACTGACTGCATCCTGGTTACTTTAGGCAAGCTGTCTTACATGGCCTTACAGCCACCCAGTGAGGAGCGCGGGTGTTATTCCCATTTTATATCCTCAGCAACTGGGATATAAATATGGGATATATGCTCAGCAATCCTTAAGCCCATGGAGGTTTAAGGAACCTGCCTACCATCCATTCTCACCTAACCTAGCAGCCTAACTTGGCACATTTGGGGTCTGCCATTCCCTGCCTTCCTTCCCATCTTCCACTAATCATTCATAATGAAGCTAGTGCCAACCCTTTAAAGTCCAGATCATGTCCTTCTCTTGCTTCAGACCACTCTATGGCATTCTTTTCCTCTCAAAATATAGTCCACCCCTGCACTTGGCAAGGCTTTATGATATAGCTCACACCCAGCCTCAAAGCCTCCACCTCTGCCATATACCTGAATGCTCTGGCCTGGCAGAACTACATGCAGCTGTCAGAATTTACCATGTCTTTTGTCTTTGGCCTTGCTCATTCTGTATTTAAAACTTAGTTCCTACTTTCTTGAACCCTGCTTGACCTACAGACCTTCCTCATTGCCATTTTTCTCTAGAAAGCTGTCTGGACCCTCTCAGCCCTGGCTTTATGGCAGTCCTCTGCACTCCCAGACTACCTTGCCATGTTTTGGGGCCGTGCTTATTGCACTGTGTTCCTCTGATCTCACCACCTTGCTAGTGCCTGCAGAGAATGGCACTCAATGATTGCTTTAAAGGAGCTGCATGAAAGTCCAAGCTGGGATCTGAATTCAAGCCTGTAGATTTCCTAATTCGTGAGCCCTTTCTGCTCTCCCAATATGTTTTCCAGTTGGGCAGAATTCCAAGGAGGCAGGTGAGATGTGGAAGATTATTCCAGTAAGGGGGGGAAGTAAGGCTCCCCTAGAAGTCAAGCTTGAAATCACAGGTGAAGTAGTTGTGCCCTCAGAAAAGGAGAAGAGCTGCTGGCCGGGGTGCATGGAGCTGTGGCACTCACTGTGCAGAGGGCATGTGGACATCCAGGTAAGAATATTAGATGCCAGGCAGAAGAAATGTGTCCCACAGACAGCAGAAAATTATTTGAACTCTTTGATCAGGGAAATGTCATCATGAAATTCACTTTCAGAAGAGATTAATTTGGAGATGGATCAAGAAATAACTTCAAATGAAAGATAGAAGGCTTTCATAAAAAGCCATGGGAAGTAACAATACCTGCTGGTAGCTGCTTTCCTTATACAGGAGTGGAGCAGATAGCCTGATTCCATTGCTTTCTTGGGCCTCATAACCTCAGTTTTTTCATCTGGAAAATGGGAATGATGACAATGGTACCCATCTCACAGGGCTGTTAGGAGGATTCTGTGAGACAATAGATGCAGAGTATGCAGCTCAGTGCCTGGCTGGCCCCCCAAAAGTCTCTGGGGCTGAGGTTACTCTCACATGAGGAGGAGGAAGGCAGGATGCTTAGGCAGCCTGGCTCTCTCTGACTCAAAGTTCCTTCTGCACCAGCCTATGGCAAACTCAGACCAGAGAAGTGAAACTCAAGAACCCCTGGGAGAGGCTGCCAAAATGAGGGGACAAATAAACATGGCCCAAATGAAAGAACAGATCAAGACTCCAGAAAAAAAGGCTAAATGAAATGGAGATAAGCAATCTATCAGATTCATAATTCAAAACACTGCTTATAAGGGTGCTCAAGGAACTTAGTGAGGACCTCAGCAGCATAAAAAAGACCCAGTCAGAAATGAAGGATTCACTAATTGAAATAAGGAACTATTTACAGGGAAACAACAATAGAGTGGACAAAGCTGAGAGTCAAATCAATGATTTGGAACATAAGGATGCAAAAAATAACCAATCAGAACAACAAGAAGAAAAAAGAATTTAAAAAAATGAGGGCAGTATAATTGGCCTCTGGGACAAGTTCAAGAGAGCCAACATTCACCTCATAGGGGTGCCAGAGGAGAAGAGAAAGAGTAAGAAATTTGAAATCTATTTGAAAAAAGAATGAACAAAAACTTCCCTAATTTAGTGAAGGAAAGAGACCAGCAAGTCCAGGAAGCACAGAGAGTCCAAATCAAGTTGGATCCAAATATGGGGAACGGTTCCACGCGTGGGAAATGTGGCCCAGCCCCCACTAGGTAAAGCCAGTGGGGAGCGAGTTCTGGCATCCAGGACGCACGTCCATGGATAGGTTCTCCCATGGGAAATCAGGCCTGCATTGTACCTAGGCCTCTATGAGGCTTGCTCTTGCTAAAACTCCCTCACCCTGAATTGAGGCAGCAAATGTTACTGAGTATCTTTAACTTCCTAAAATCTGAGCTAGACCTCCCAAGTATGGAGTGTAACTGGTTCCACCACTTTTCCCTTTACATTTGCAAATATCCTTCTTTGATGTATTTAACAACATCCTCTCCTTTGTTGTCTGTAAAAGATAACCACCCAAAACAAACCTGTGCATAGTAAATGTTACATCCTTGATGTAATGTGCCTAGAAAAACAATAAAAGCCTGTTCAAGCGGGGATCTTGGGGCCCTCTCTCTGACTTAGAGAGTGGCCACACAGTCCCTTTTTCTCCACAGGATTTCTGTAGTCCGTATGTATTTGTCTATTGCCACCACAACACAGGATCCTGCTGGTCAGGATCCGCATCACCCGAAGAGGACCACAGCAAGACACATCATATTTAAAATGCCGAAGGTTAAAGATAAAGAGAGAATCTTACTAGCAGCAAGAGAAAAGCAGAGAGTTACTTACAAAGGAGTTCCCATGAGACTGTCAGCTCATTTCTTAAAAGAAACTTTGCAGGCAAGAAGGGGCTGGAAAGAAGTATTCAAAGTGATGAAAAGCAAGGACCTATATCCAAGATTATTCTTTCCAGCAAACCTATAATTTAGAATGGAAATGGCAGATAAACTGCTTCCCAGACAAGGTAAAGCTAAAGGAATTCATCAACACCAAGCCCTTATTAAATGAAATGTTAAAGGGACTTAAGAAAAAGAAGATCAAAATTATGAACATTAAAGTGACAACAAACTCACAACTATCAACAACTGAACCTAGAAAAATAAAAACAAAAACAAACTAAGCAAACAACCAGGACAGGAACAGAACCACAGTTATGGGGATCATTTGGAGGGTTATCAGCTGGGAGGAGGAAGGAGGAGAAAGGCAGAAACGGTGCAAGGAATAAGAAGTGTAATTGGTAGGAACAGAATAGACAGGGGGAGGTTAAGAATAGTATGCCACGTCCAGTTCCAGTATGGTCAACCATGTTGTTTGACAAGGTCCAGACATGGGGGATATGTCTTCAAGGAAGCGTATCCTGGCCTGGAGGACGTGGCATTACTTGGGATCTGTGTGTGATTTTGTTCTTTCTCTTTCTTGGAATCTGTATTTTTACTGCCTTAATCATCTGGAATCTCCTAGAAATGATCACCACTCTTAGAATTGACCAGCAGCTGACACAAACAGGATATAATCAGACCAATGCGTCTCTAGTCAACAAGTCCCTGAATGTCTAAAAGTTGTTAGAGTAACAGCCCCTCCTTTACCTTAAATAAGAATATATATATCAATTAGACAGCCATAGAAATAAGAAAAGCTGGTTAGCTATTAAGCATGTAGAAACAACTACTATGAAGCTAAAGTTTAGAGTACACAGAGAAACATTCTAGACAGAAAAGATAGATAGCTAAGTTAGATATCACAAAGGCCTTATTGCCTCTGCTCAATCTACCGTATACTTTTGCCTTATGAACAATTTCTGAAAATGTCTAATCGTCTGATTTATAACTCTCCTGGTTAAAATAATCTTTGTTCACTATAATGGAATCTATGGAAACTTTGGTCAAAACAGTCCTTGTTTAATATAATTAAATCCATGGAAACTTTCATACTTTTCCTGGTTACCTTTGTATTGATTTTTCTGCTTAACTGATCATGCTATACACTTGCAAATGTTAATCTATGCCAAAAAGGAAAACATAAAAATCCACTTGTACTTGCAATAAACGAATCAGTGCTTCACCTGCCTCTGAGCTGTGTAGTTGCCTGATCTCCACTCACCGACGCCTCATAGCACCTTCGGGACCCCCTGGACTCTGCTGCGGCTGGACCGCGGCAATAGTATAGGAAAAGCAGAAGCCAAAGAACTTACATGCATGACCCATGGACATGAGGACATGGACATAAGGTCCAGGGGTTAGTAGAGGGAAGGGGGGTGCTGGGAGAAGGGGGTGAAGGGGAAAAATGGGACAACTGTAACAGCAAAATAAAAAAAATTTAATTGGAAATAAAGAACACCTGGGAGAAGAAAACTGAGATTTATGGCCCCATGAGTGAATGCAGTGAAAGCCAAAAGTGAAATAAATGACAAAATGATTGAATACCGAGAGCTGAAACGCTAACCATTTGTGGTCACCGTGTTCTCTTGGGTGTTAACAGGATGTCTGAGGAAACTGCCCTTTTACTTTAAAATGGGTTTTGGTGGGGGGTTTTTGTAGTTGCTTGTTTTGCTTTCCACTTAAAATAAGGAGTTTTCTTTTTACAAAATCCTTTTATTCTAAATTAGGTGGTGAACAGAGGTGTCACTACCGCAGGGGCCGGAAACAGATACCACACAGGGCTCAGCTGGGTTTGAAGGCTCTGCCTGCTCTCATCAGCAGGGGAAGCTGAGACACCCCTGGCCACAGCCAGGAAAGATGTCAAATGTGCAACCTTGTGTAGTCATCACCCCCCAAAACTCCCGGGAAACTCGCAGAGCTCTCAGACAGGAAGAAGCTGACGTCAACTTATGTTTTGGGGACTTCAAGCAAAACTCTTAGAAATGATTCCTTTGCCCTTTTCTTGGTATAATAACGGATATTTCAAGGAGGAAATGGGCGACTTTGCTCCAAAGGGCTCATTTCATGAAGTAAAATGAACAAAACTCTTTAAAGAAACACTGTTGCTTTTCTTTTAAGTACATAGTAATATAATTAAACTGATTAAGTTCCCTGTGAGAGGAAAGTCCTTCCTGATGTTTAGTATGAGGGAACGGTTCTCACAACCAGGGAGGGAGCACTTAGTCAGCACCATCTGTAAATGGGTCTTCCAAACCACTTGGAGCACAGGTGGCAAACACAAGGCCCGTGGGCCGAATCCAGCCCTCCATCTGTTTCTACCCGGCGGCACTGCCGAACTCCTTGCTCCTAATTAAGGAGTAGTTACATTTATACAGTCCAAAAGTTACATTTGGGAAGGCAACCATGAGGTTGATGTAGCCCCCGGTGAAAATGAGTTTGACACCTGACTTAGAGGCTTTGGGAGAAATCAAGCAGTTTGATCTTGAAGGACTGTAGATACTCCCACCTGAAATGTTCCCATTTTCCTGTAAAGGAATTTCTTGAGCAAAAGAAGGCTTCTACACATCCTCTCTATAAAGTATCACAAATTCAAAATCAGTGATGTTTGATTTTAATAATTTTAGTTATTAATAATGTCAATGCTCTCAGCCTCGTTTTGTTCCAAATGATAGTGTAAACACGAGGCTTTTATTGACTTCAATTGTTGGGACTTGCAGTAAGAATGAACATCTGTGTGTTCCATCACTCTTTCTTCACACTTGTACCTTAGATCTTGTGCTATAATTATCTGTGTAATGTATTTCTCCCCTGCTGTCTGCTGAGCTCCCGGAGACCAAGGATTGGGTTACATTTCACCTCTTATGCTCTATCTAGCACATAGTAGTGGCTCAATACATACTTACTTACTCACTTAAGGAAGGAAGGAAGGAAGGAAGGAAGGAAGGAAGGAAGGAAGGAAGGAAGGAAGGAAAGGAGGGAGGGAGGGAGGAAGGAAGGAGGGAGGGAGGACGGAAAGGACAAATGACCACAGGCAAGATTGTCCCCAGTCACCCTACGGCTTCCCTCTTCCACCTGTCCCACCCATCCTGTCTGTTGACTCTGCCTCGGCAAGAACATTTTTACTCTGAAAACCTTCACAGCAGAGAAAACTCCCACCACGTTGCTTTAGAGGCACCCACCTATCCTTGCCTTTGTTTTTTTATTGCTGAGAGTACAGAACGCAGTGAGGCTGCCGAAGGAGGTATCTATTTCTGTCCCAAACAGAAAAGAGTGGGTGATTCCGTGGGCAGAGATAGCAATTCCTGAACATGGTGTGGTTGAATCATGCCCGGAGGTGCTCAGAATTTCCTCTGTTTTGTGGGCGGCTGGGGCAGACTTGGCCCGACTAAAGTTTCTTTGAAGCACAGTGAAATACAAGAAAGACATCGCAAGCTGCTCTTTTGGGGGTAGAACGAGCACTGAAGGGGAACGGCAAGATTCAGAGAGTTTCAGACTCCAAGGACCTGATGGACCCTAAGAGACCAGTTTCTCTAGTACATTAGGGGGACAGCTCCGGGGCATCAGGGGTCGGTTTCTGTAGTCACAGGCACATTAATTTATGCAAAGCCACAGGAGCAGTGGGCATACCCCACAGTGAAAATGAACTTCTTTGTTAATACAACACATATATCTCTGACTTTTAGAAGAATAGCAAAGAACACAGGCTGTGCAGTGAGACTGCCTGGCTCAGAGCCTAGTTGTGTGACATTGGGCCACTTACTTAACCTGTATGAGCCTCAGGTAGCCAGGTGTAAAGTGGGGATAATAAGGATTAACTAAAGTAATGCTATATTTTCACACAATATCTGAAAGATAGCCTACAGAATATGAGTAGTCACTCACATTATTATCATTACAGTTCAGAATGTTTCTTGGAACAGGTGAAAGCAAATGAGCCTGAAAGGAAAAATTGGTGTTGGTCTCAGTATTCATGCTCGGTCTGCCTAAACCAGCCATCTGTTTTCCTGTTCACACCTCGCTCATCGGCTCACCTTTCTCTGTCACTACAAGCGATCAGTGCCTACTGGAAACTAGTCAATTTTCCATGCTCTTTAGGGTAAAGAAACCAATTGCTTATGTAGAACTTCCTTTTTACCTTTAGAAACATGCTGCTTTTTCTCTTTTGGAGGAAAAAATACTCAAATTCTCCTAGTCTAACACCAGCCTATTCTTTCACTGTATCTGGAATGAGGGGTGTGGGGACACCTTGGAAGGGGAGAAAGCAGCCACAAAATTGTGTCTGACTGACCTGACCCTCTCCTTCCACTGTGGGCAGTCCTGCCGGAGGCACAGGCTTCTGATCGGCACCGTACTCCTCCCCTTCACCTTCCTTCCAGTGTAGTGACGTCCACTGGTGCCCCATGAACTGAGTGGTGGGGAGTGTAGGTGGGGCTGTCACAATGGATCCCTGGGACTCTAGGCACTGGCATGTGGTCAGCTGGGGCTGGGTCAGGGGCAAAATTTGGATGTGGGGAAATAAGCTCCTGGCCTTCGTGACTGTTACCCAGAGGTGTACTGTGGCTCTGGTGACAATCCAGTGATCCATTGTGTGAATGAAGTTTACCAGGTCCCAACGATGTGCATAGACACCAGAGGATTAAAGTGAGATGAGTAAGTAGCACTCACATGCTTTTTGTATGAGAAAAAGTATTTGTTTAAATCACTAGCCATTTGAGCCTCATTTTACTCAGCACACACAGGCACAGATGCTGAAATATGAATCATTTATTTCATTGCCCTGATAAACTCCTCAGTTTTCAGTTTGTTAGCCACAGAGCATGCTCCATGTATACAACTTTAGCAAAATCATTAGAAAACACCATCCGCCACCCCATCTCCTGATCTTCACAAGCACAAATTCAGAGACAATTAAGTCCCAGGACCATCTCCTATAAGAAGCCTTTCCTCATAACTCTCCAGGAAGCATATCACCCACCTAATATGATCATTATGACATGTGTCAATTTTTTGCCACATACTTCTATATAAAATTTGATCTTGAATCTTTCTCAGATGGTTTGCCCATTTTAGCTGCAAGTTCTGTGTGGGTAGACACAACTCATATTTCTTCTCTCACATGATGCCTTGCTACTCAAAATGAGGTCCATGCACCAACAACATGGGCCTCATGTAGGAGCCTGTCTGAACCAGAATCTCAGCTGCTCCCCCTGACATCCTGAATCAGATTCTGCTTCATCGCAATATCCACAGGTGATTTGTAAATACATTAAATTTTGGGAAGTACTTCACTAGACCACCCATTCTTAGTGAATAGAAAGAAAATCATGGAGTCATACTAAAATGGGAATCATTATTTTGTGGATTCCAATCTTAACTGCATGTTGAATTCATTGAGGAACTTTTTAAAAATTACTGTCATGTCCAATGCTCATCCCCAGAGAATATGAAGTAATTGGTCTTACTTATTCTTGGGTCGGGGATGGACAGCATTTGTTAAAGCATCCCAGGTGCACACAATGTGCATTCGGTGCTGGGACCACCACTCTAAATACTTTTCCCGGTGGAACGTGTGTTTCCTGACTGATGGCATCAAATCCCAGAGTAACCTTAAAGCAAGTCAAAATAGCCAAAAAACTACCTGCATAATCTTACAGTGGAAAATACCTAAAATCCCTAGAGACAACTACATTACTCTTTTCCCCTAAATGGATGACTTATCTGAAAGCCTGGTGGGGGGATTCAGAGATGGGTTGTTGACTCATTGGCAAACACTGTTGGCTTCCCTTGTCAGTCTTCAAGACAAGAATTGCTCAGCAGATGTTTCACCCCTGTTGTTAAGCCAAAAGCAGTTTGAGGGCAAGGACTGTCACTTTTGTCATCTCAGTAAGCCTGATGCGTAAATGGATGGATGGGTGTATGTCTTTGAGAATCTATGTAAAGAAATGCAGGGACCATTGGATGGGAATTTAAGAGGCCTAGATTCTAGTCCAGGCTTTGTCACTTTTCTTGCTTGCCTGGGTCATTGGTTTGTCTGTGGTACCCTTTACTTCTCTCTTCTCTAGGCACCAAGCCTCTTAGGTGGTCCTTGCCATTTATAGTTCCCTCACCAGGGAAAGTAACCTCCTGTGTCTCATTCTCTCTGTTCATGACAATGGGTCTTAAGATATCAAATAATGGAATCAGAGGTCTTACCTGGGGACCCTGGTTTACGAAGAGGCTTTAAACCCACGAATTATATTCAAAATTGGGTGCATATGCACATTTTTCCTAAAGAAACAGTGAATAGATCTCATCAAATTTTCTCAAGGATTTACCACTCAAAAAAGATTAAGAGCCAAAAGCGAGGTGAATTGTTGCTGTCACACTGTTTTTCCTATCGAGAAATGCAGCCTGTGTATACAGGAGTGATAGATGAGGTTCATCTTCATGTAGTGAGGTTCTCAGGGCTTTCTTTTTTTTCTTTTTGGCCCCATTGATGCCACCTGGGACAACAGCCAACCTGACCAAACCAAAACTTCCTGCAGAAATAATCAGAGAGGGTCGCCAAAGAGGAAGGCAGGATATGCGGAAGCTCTTTAAGTCTCTCCAATCTCTCCCCATACCTGCCTAGACAAAGAATTGAACAGAAGAAGAGGGTCTCAGGAAGTGTAGCGATCCCCAGTAACAGAAGGCCCCCAGGTGGGCCATAGACTGATGCCAAGGTGGCTACACATTGTCAGTCCAGATAGAAGGAATCCTAGATTTGACATCCAAAGGGATCAGAGCCCACCACTTCAGCTTTCTGCTTAGTTTGGGACATCTCTTCTCATTTTTGACAAAAGTTCATGTAGGATCTGCTTCCAGAAAAAGGGAGCCCATGCTTTTGTGGAGAGGACAGGAGTGGAGGAGCTCTTCAGTCTGAGTGTTTGGGTTCTGGAAGTTCACCAAATACAGGGTTGGGCAAAAGTTAAGTTTACCGTTGTGACTACGTGAAACAGAACTTATTCTCATATTACTATTTATTAATTATTGTGTTGCTTTCCATAAGAAAAACTGTAAACCTACTTTTGTGTCCCCCTGTACAGATAAACCCATGATTCAAATTTTACCTTTTTAGTGGCTTCCCCTCACCCAGCTTCAATCACCTTCCCTCTCAAATTTTCCTTCCTTTTATATTTGTCACTGCTGCCCAAAGTTTGGCGGGGGGAGCAGTCAGTGGGTTAAAACCAAGAATCCACACTTATATGTGATCTGGATGCTTTTGGATTTGAAAAGTATGGAAATCACACATCCCTAGTTTCATTTTCTAGAAGGGGAAGTAAAAAATAGAGGTTGGAAGACAGCTGAAGAGAACCACAATAGATGAGTGGGAAGGAGCCCAGAGTGCCACCCCATCTGCCCTCCCAGCCAGCATATGCACCCTCCATGGAACCCCTCAGAAGTGGCCAGTCAGCCCCTATTTCAACACTTCCATGGGTGAAGGGCTTATAACTTTTTGAAGCAATCAATTGAATTAAGATACTCTCTCCTTTTCTCATAGGAAATGGCCTGGGATAAAGAGAAGAGAAGCAGATTCCCACTCATGTAAGACCTCTCCTGTGAGAAATAAGGAAACGTTTTCAGGCAAAAATTCCTTGAACAAGAATCAGCAGAAGGTCTCACCAACATTAGTGGTATCTTTGCCTTGAGATGGACAGCTGCATCAATTGCGGAAGCACTGGGTCATGCTTGAGTGCAGTGGAGAGAGTTGGAAATAACCTACAGTGAGATGTCAGTTTGGGTTCTTTGATACTCAAAGGTCTCTTAACCCAAACCTCGTTTTGTATGTCTTAAGTTTGGAAACTTTTTCATCCAAAAGTACCCCAGCTTGAAAATGCCTTTTAAGCCGAGCTTATTTCTTTTTCCCTTTCCAGAATTCCTGACATAGACTGGAAGGAGGCCTCAAAATCATCTCTATCAATATTCTCATTGTAAAGAGAGAAACTGAAGAGCAGGGAGGTATAGAAATTTGTAAAAAAATCACATCCTTCACATGTCTTTTCTTTAGTTCTCCAACAATGCTTGTAAAAGAGGTGCTTTGGCCCTCTATCAGCTCCCTGCACAGTTCAATTTCCCTCTAATTCTTCTCTCCACTGACCTCAGGTGACATGTCCCACTGCCTAAAGGAACTCTATCTATTTTTAAGGTTTCTACTGATCATTGAGCAATGAGAGGAGGAAGGAAAATAACTTAAAGGGCCACTGTGTTGAGAGATAGCCTGACTCGAAGCTGACTCTAGCTATTACAAGAATGACTTCAACAAGATATTACACAGAAGTATCCAGAATACTCAAGGATTTAGCCAAAAAAGTTTAAGAATACTTCTGTTTGAGAAGAGTGGGGTCATATGGCGGGGTTGTAGAGCTCATCCACAGGTCTTTACTAGCATCTCTAACTATCTGTTAGCAAAGTCAGTTCTTTCATGCCTCAGTTTTCTCAAATCTAAATTGGACCATAGGTACAGCTGATATACAGCACTGTCTATTTAAGACACACTGTTTTAAAGAAAGTAGAAACTGTTTTATGAGGTACTCTCTATGCTTACCAAAGCCCTTTCTCACCAATGTGTATCTTCTTCTTCTTCTTTTTTTTTTTTTTTGTCTTTTTTATTTAGTGATTTGAGAGAGGGGTGGGAGGAGTGAGGGGAGGATTGATTTGTTGTTCCACTTATTTATGCATTTGTTGACTGATTCTTCTTTGTGCCCTGACCAGGGATCAAACCTGCAGACTTTGCATATTGGGAAGACACTCTAACTAACTGAACAGCCCTGCCAGGGCCCACCAAAGTATATCTTTTTTTAAAAAAATCTTTCCTCAAGTATATGTTTAATGGTTTTAGAGAGAGAAGAAAAGAGAGAGAGAAGGAGATATCAATGTGAGAGAGAAACATCGATCAGTTGCCTCCCTACATGACCGACTGGGGATAGAACCCACAACCTAGGTGTGTGTCCGGACTGGAGATTGAACCCACAACCTTTGGTGTATGGGACAATGCTCCAACCAACTGAGGCACCTGGCTGGGGCACCAAGGTATATCTTGAAGGTGAGTAACATAACAGTGGTAATAACATTTTGGGATCTAGAGAAATTGAATCATTAACTGTGAAGAGTTCAACATTTTGTGTTTTAATGACAAATGTGAAGATGGGAAATTCCAGTGTGGGCAGTAGTCTTTATAAGAAGGGATAATTAGAAATATCATCTTAACGTGTTTCTGCACCTTTTTTTTTTTGGTTTTTTATTTTTGAGTCTAAGGGATGAAGATTTGATCATAGAATTCCTAGAATGAAAGAAAGGTGATCAAGGCATAGATAAACTCTCAGAATTTCCACAATTCTGAGAACAATGCCTTCAATAATGTGCTGTGTTAGCAGGAGAATTCTCTTTTAACCACATCCCAGGACCCAGTAATATAGAGACTAAAAACACCCAAGTTTATTAATACATCCCCTGTAACCCATCACAACTTTAAATGGTGGCTTTGGAAACTTTCAGAATGAAAACCTGCCTTATGAATCAGCTAGAAATTGTGTCTGTTGACAATCTGTTTGATATTGTTGGAGACCTTTCCCCTGAGGAATAAAGACTTGTTTAGGACTGAGTTCTTCGAGAATAAAGTCTGAGATGAGATTATTTGTTACCCAACTCATCTCACTCTCTTTAACCACCAAGTCCTCACTTGTCTCTGGATTGGACTATTTCAAGAGCTTCATGAACTGCCTCTGTGCACCTAATGTCCCTCCACTGTTTGCCAGAGTCCTTTCCATAGAGTTCTGACCCTGTCTGGAGTGAACAGAACAGAAAGAGCACAAGCAAGAGGGACCTGGGTTTGAGCCTCGGCTCTGCCATTGCCTGTGTAACTTCTGAGTTTTGTGTTCTTCATCCAGCGGATTTGTGACATCTACACTGCAAAGTTGTTATGAAAATTAAAATAAGGCATATTTCTGGCACACAGAAGGTATGCTATAAGTGATAACTTTTATTGACTACCAAATGAAGTTAAAAAATTTTAACTTGTTATCCAAGATCTTGGGTCATTCATTTGACTCCATCCTACCTTTTCAGTCTTAATTCCCAATAGCCTCACCTCACTGTCCCATGCTCAGGGCCACAGCAGACCACATGCTTTCCCAATGCTCTGCTGTCTTTGCTCACAGGGTCTTCTCTGTCTGGAATCTCCACTTACAGAGAATTACTAGTCCGTCAGGGCTCTTCTTGCATGTCACCTTTGTGAAACCTCCTCTGATAGCTTCCTGTTCCCATAGATCTTCACATTCTGACTTTATTACTGTATTACTGTTGTTATATCTATGCCTTTCTCCCTTTTACTAGGTTACAAATCTCTTAAGGATAGAGCGTGTCTTGTTTATTTTTATATTTTCTATAGTGCTGAAAAGGGGACTAAGAGGTATTGAATAAATTTTTGGAGGACTGAGTGAATGAAAGAGTCCTCATAATACTTCTAATTGCCCTGCTGCCACCAAGAACATTCATATCCTTAGATAAGTCATAACTTGCTAGCAATAACATGAGCTTACTTGAAATGTGTTTCCCAGGAATAGGGCATGAATAACTGTAAAGACTTTTCTGTTCTGGCTTGGATTGACCTCCCACTTTGCAAAGACCCTGATAAGACAGAAATTACATTAGAAGCATTCCTAAAATCATGCCCACTTTAGCTCCAAAGTGAAGAAGTACTTACACCTGGGTTAGTTCACAGTCCAACATATCTTTGCCACTTCCCCAAAACAAGGAAAAGGACTCTATATGCATAATTATATTTCACTTCTTGACACATCATTTTGTGTCCTGTTTGAATTATTATATAGGGGTGGGCAAAAGTAGGTTTATAGTTGTGAGTATGTGAAACACAGAGTTTATTCTTGTATTATTATTTATTATTATTATATTATTTTCCATACAAACAAGTTTAAGCCTACTTTCACCCACCATTGTATATCTAGAAAACAAGGATATGAAATTATAGACTTTGCTACCTTATCTCTCTTTCTAGGTAAGCAAGAGAAGAAGTCATTAGAAAATTCACACTCAATTAGGAAGGGTGGTTTGAGGTAAAAGTTGGTGGTTATTTCTTTAAAAAAACAACTTTGACAAAACACATTTGAAGGATGAATGAAATACAAAATTTGCATATATAAAAATATACACATACATATAGTACACACATATACACCAACAAGAACATAAGAAAAAGAAGTGTTCTGAAAATGAGCATTCTTATATTTCCAAAATTTCTATAGAGTTGCACCTATAGTGGGCTTCCTAGGTATGATTTGAGCAGTAAAAAACAAAGTATATGTCCTTGAAGCTAAACTATTCTGAGATCTCAAATTATCCCAATATTTCATATATAAGCTACTGACATTGCAGGCACATTTATGTGGTTTTAGAGCAATTTCTAAAAGATTTTTAGTATTATTTTAACAGCTGGTGAATGCTGCGGGAAACTAAATCCATTGAGAAATAAAAGAAAATTTCTTTTAAAATATCAGGCCCCTTGATTCATCCCTGAATTAACTGTCAAAGACTTTGAGTGACAGGAGAGTCCACCATTCCTAGCTCTTACATAGATCAGGGGTAACTGAGGCATGAAATGGGGCCCTAGAGGGTCACAGATAAGAAATAGAGCCCAGGATTCAAACCCCTTTACTGCCCCTTCTATTTGGTGCCCTCTGTGATTCTGTGGTTGGGAAGTTATAACATCCATTAGCCTCTCCGTGCTCCTGAGGGCACCCGTGACCCCTTACCTATTACGCAGTCAGTTACCATGATGAATGTGAAGAACCTCCACATCAGCAAGCTTCGCTCCATCTTCCTGGCACCTGGGATAGACTGCCTACTTAGCGACAGTGAAGAGAAGATCTTTCTCTGCAAAATTCTGAGTTTCCTGTCAGCCTCTTGTTAGCATTGTGCTGGGAAGATGGGAAACAAAGGGATCAGTCCATTAGGGTTGTCATCCTTGCTGGTCCATCCAGTCTCTATGGCAGTCAGGAGTTGCGCTTTATAAGTGTTAGGCTGATTTGTTCAGCCAGGAAATCGTGTCTGACAGTCTCTTCTCTAGTCTCAGATAGGAAGTGGTTTTAACCAGGTGTTTTTCAAGTTCAGTTGCTGGGAGGTGTGGGCTGAAGTTGGTGAGAAGGACTGGACTTTGTTGATGAGTCTTCTTCAGCTTCACCCAGAACAGGAAAGGGAGATTCCCCTGCCTGTTAAAGGAGGGTGAGCAAGCACTTCTTGGCAGTGGTCTCATCTAGCACTTCATAAATTGACGTCACCAAGAAACTGAGGTCTTCCCCCAGACTTGCACCTCCAAGAGAAGTTAGCAGGGACCACACAAGATGGTGGAGCATAGCCATCCCAAGAGTGTGGAAGAGGATCCTTGGCCATAGACGGCAACTTCCTAAAGCTGTCTGACCACTGATCCCTTTAAAAGTCCTGGTGTCAGGATGAGTCTCTGATATTCAGGTATTTGAAGAGGAAGCAGCAGACTGACCCAAACTCAGAATTCATGAAGAATCTCCCAAGATTATAATTAGTACTAAACATAGTCTTTTTACCAGGACGTCCTGTGTTTCCAAATGTGAGTTGTCATTTCATATTTTACCTTCAAGTTACTCTTTCTTTTTGGTTTTAAACTCTGGACTTTGTGAATTAAATCTTGCTTCCTGGTTTAATTCTCAGAGAACTACCTCCTGATTTTCATGAAATGGTTGGCTGTGTTTTGCTATCTGGAAATTCATGTCCATTTTAACAATCATCTTGTCATAGTAAAATACAATTTTAAAAATATTAGAAAGAAAGCGAAGGTATTGGCAAAAGGAAGACCATCCAGGCATTCCACAGCAGTTCATGGTTCTAGTATGTAATTCTTCTGCCTCTGACCCCTCAGAAAGATAGCTACCTCTGAAAAGAGTGTTGGGATTCTGCAAATGAAGTAAGACTTTGCAGTGAAAAATAGTAAATCAATCTCGTTTTCTGAGTGGTATACTTATCAAAATGTAACAAGATTATCTTTTAAAATTCCATAGCGGGCTTAAACTTATTGCTAGATACCTTTTCAACTCTATGGAGTATGTAGCAATTCCTGTCATTAAGCTGGAGATTTTTGCTAGCTATAGTTATCATCATATAATTTTGAAACAAACTTACAGAAAAATTGGAATTATATTACAAATAACTTTTCTCCCTTAAATCTTTTACAAATGTTGACAACGTGAGGTTTCCTCACCCTTGAATACTTCAGTGTGTATTTTCTATGAACAAGGACATTCTCCAACATCACTACAACCATTAAAATCAGGAAATGACATTGATGCATTACTACCATTCAATTCTCAGAACCAGGTTTCTCTACTTGTCTCAATAATGTCCTTTACAGCAAAAGGATCCAGTTTAGAAGCACTTGTTGCATTTAGTTGTCATGCATCCTTAGCAGGTCCTTTGTCTTTTCTTGATTTCATGACCTGGCACTTTTGAGAAATACAGGCAAGTTATTTTGTAGATTATCCCACCATTTGGGTTTCTTTATTGTTTCCTCATGATTAGATGCAGGTTTTGCATCTTTGTCAGGAAGTACACAGTAGTGGTACTGTGTAGTTAGGGCATCCTTTCACCCCATTACTGACCATGTTCACTTTGCTCATTTGATTCATCCAGTGTCTTCCAGGTGCCCCCACTTTAAAGCCACTGTTGTCCTCTTTGTAATAAATATTTTGTGATAGGATGTTAATATCCCATTACACATCAAATTTTCAACTTATTCATTTACTTATATCTATACAGACTCATGCTTTTCTATTTTATTCAGTGGGTTATAATCTATTACTGTCATTTATTTCAAAGCCTAAATTGTCTCCTGTTTGTCCATAGGAAATCCATTCAAGCTGGCTTCTGTGTCCTTTTGACATGTCTCATCATTCTTTGAATACTTCCTTGATTTGGAGGCATAAAAAGATTTTCCAGTCTCATCCTGTGGTTTCTCGGTTGAATTCCTGATTTATTCAATCAGCCACTTATCCAAAGTCCCCTGGTTCCTTTAGAGGAAAATAGTCATTATCAACCGTGATATGCTCATTGCTATTGGGGTGGCACTCTTCCCAGGTTCTTCCCATGGACAGAGCCAGGGATTACGTGCATGTACACACACACTCACCTTTATATCTATATTTATTTCTATATCCATCTACACATATTGAAAGCCATGAGTTCACACTGATATATCCCAACATCCCAATTCCAATTTAATACCACAGCACTGAACTCTAGTTTCATCCTTTTTTGTTTTTGTAACTCCCTTCCATGACTGTGGGAAATTTGGCTTCCATTATCCCTAGTCTATTTACTTTTTGATCTTCCTGTGTATGTTATCAGTCTCTTATCTCTGCCACCACCCCCTTCCCCACACGGATACACCGTTCTCTCTGCTCAGGCTATGAACCCCTATTCTGAGACAATGCCCAGGCTCTGAGAGAATGGCCTCCTCACCCTCATCAGGCTCTGACACTCCTTACCTGGCTAGCCCCCATGGTCCCATGGATAGATATCCTTCTGACCCTGTGTGAGTGCTGCAAGCTTATATTGGGCCATTGCCCTTGGGGATGACCTCCTCCACTTGCTTGGCTCTGACACCCCTTGCCACCAGCTCCATGTGTGAACCCCCTCCCCACCCCACTTGAGCTCCAATAGCCCTTGAGTATCTGCCTGTATTTATGGACCCCCTCTCACCCTGATCAGGTTCTGACTTCCTCCACTGGGCTGCTCTCTGTGGGGACCCCTGCTCCACTCTGCTTGGGGCCTGACTCCCCTTGGAGACACTATTCTCACCCCTTGGGCTGTGACATGCCCACTCCCCCAACTCCAAGCTACTATATCACTTTCCCCTGGACACCACAGTTGCCCCCCTTGCTTTGCTCAACCTGAAAACTCTAGGAATGAATTCTTCAGAAAGGGAAGGGGAAAAGGAAGTCTTATGGCCACTATTCAAGAGTAAGGCAGTAAAGGGAAAATAAGTCCAAAATGTCAAATCCAGACAACAGGTCACATGTATGAAGAAGCAAACAAAGCCATAATGATCTACAAGCATTTAATGTGCTTCATATTTTGTAAAAGATTTTATTTATTTATTTTTTGAGAGAGGGGAAGGGAAAGAGAAAGAGAGGGAGAGAAACATCAATGTGTGGTTGCCCCTCACATACCCCCTACTGGGGACCTGGCCCACAACCCAGGCATGTGCCCTGACTGGGAATCGAATTGGTGACCCTTTGTTTCGCAGTCCAGCGCTCAATCCACTGAGCCACACCTGCGAGGCACTTTATATTTTTTAAAAGCTCTAGGGCATTTTGGGAATTAATGTTTCTTTTTTTCTTCTTTTTATTGTTCAATTACAGTTGTCCCACTTTTTTCCCACTTGCTCTTCCCTGCCCCACTCCAACAGTCAATCCCCACCCTGTTGTCCATGCCCATGGGTCCTTTATACGTGTTTCTTGACTTGTCACTTCCCCTACTTTCCCCATTATCATACTGCCCCTTCCCCTCTGATCACTGTCAGTTTGTTCTTCATTTCAACATCTTTGGTTATACTTCGCTCACTTGTTTGTTTTATAGATTACTTATAGGTGAGATCATATGGTATTTGTTTTTCACCACGTGGCTAATTTTACTTAGCATATTGCTCTCCAGTTCCATCCATGCTGTCATGAAGGGTAGGAGTTCTTTCTTACTTTCTGCTGCATCATATTCCATTGTGTAAATGTAGCACAGATTTTTGATCCAATTATTTACTGATGGGCACTTTTAGGCTGCTTCCAGCACTTGGCTATTGTAAATTGTACTGCTATGAGCATTGGGGTGCATAGGTTCTTTTGAATTGGTGTTTCAGGATTCTTAGGGTATAATCCCAGCAGTTAAACTCAAAGTGGATAAAAGACTTAAATGTAAGTTGTGACACCATAAAAGTCCTAGAGGAGAACATAGGCAGGAAATCCCAGATATTCCACGCAGCAATATTTTCATTGATGTGTCCGCTAGAGCAAGGGACATAAAAGAAAGAATAAACAAATGGGACTTCATCAAATTAAAAAGCTTCTGCACAGCTAAAGAAAACATCAGCAAAATAAAAAAAGATCCAACCATATAGAAAAACATGCTTGCCAATGATACTTCGGAAAAGGGTTTGATCTCCAAAATATGTAAAGAACTCACACAACTCTACTGCAGGAAGACAAACAATCAAAAAAAAAAAAAAAAAGGGCAAAGGACCTGAACAGACACTTCTCCAAAGAGGACATACAGAGGGCCCAGAGACATATGAAAGAATGCTCAGCATCACTAGCCATCAGAGAGATGCAAATTAAAACCACAATGAGATACCACTTCACACTGGTCCAAATGGCCAACATTAATAAATCACCAAACAACCAGGGCTGGTGAGGTTGTGGAGAAAAGGGAGCCCTAGTGCACTGTTGGTGGGAATGCAGACTGGTGCAGCCAGTGTGGAAAACAGTATGGAATTTCCTCAGCGAACTAAAAATGGAACTGCCTTTTGACCCAGCAATTCCACTGCTAGGATAATGATATTTATTTACACATATTTTGAGGAGAAAGAAACATTAACCCAAACTTGTTACATGTACTTAAATTAAGGTAGACAGGAAAAGTTAATCTCAAAGATTAATTCCTTACTATATAAAACAATCAAAATTTGAATATTGCTTTTTTTTACTTTACAACAGAGCTCTCCTCAATCCCTTCTCATCATAATTAGAAGAACTAAATCCATTTCTTAGAAACAAAATAATAAAATATTAGCAAAATAGATTAAATATCTTATTTTACATTTTTATCACTTAAAATGATATGCAAATCATTAAAATAAAAATAATGATTTGGGGAGCTTTTTAAAGCAAATAATGATGACTTTTATGAGTAGTGTTGCTAAGTTAGAGCCTCATTTCAGAGGCCACATTTGACAATTTTTACATCCTACCCCACACTGATATGTTGGGGGAAACAAAGGAATATAGAAATTGCTCATTGCTTAAAAAAATTACCTGTTGATTTGCCTTGGGAAACTCACTTTTCCATGTGTAAGAAATTTCAGGTTGGATTTTTAAGTTTTTACCTTGAAATGTCAGGACTTGTTGCTTGCTTCTGCCAGTCCCTGTTGGAGAACCATGTTAAAGTTTTTTAGTCAGAAAGCCAAGTGAACATGATTGTGTGATTAAAATCTTGGATGGTCATTAAACTGAATAATATCGTAAACACATGGTGAAAATAAAACTCAAGTTATGTGACAGAGACCATAAATCAAGAACGTGACAGTTGGTATTTTGGGGAGTGCCAGCAGTTCACCAAAATCAGTCTTCCCTTCTTCTTGGGCGACTGAACAGAATACATTCCTCAGCCTCCCTCAGTGAAGTGTGGTTATGTAATGAAATTCTCACCAAGAAATATTAGCATATGTGATGTTTACCACTTCTGAATCATTTGTGTAACTAGAAACCCTGCCGTTTCTTCTTTTCCGCTGGCTGGAATGCTGTGAGCAGAGTAACCTCCGAAGCTGGGTGTTGAAAATGGCAGCACTGAGCTCCACCTGGCTTCTTGAATGTCTGGAGCACCGCTACCTGTGGCCCAGAACATGCACCAAATTGTTATGTAAGAAAGCCATCAACATTTTTGTGCATTAAACCACATAGCCCTGGCCAGGTAGCTCAGTTGGTTAGAGTGTTGTCCCGATATGCCAAGATTGTGGGTTCAATCCCCGATCAGGGCACATACGAGAATCAACCAATGAATGCATAAATAAATGAAAAAACAAATTGATGTCTCTCCAAATTCAATCAATAATAAAAATTTATATCACATTATTGTTGCCTCTTTTATTATAACAGCTTAGCTTATCCTAACTAATATAATTGGTCTCAATGGGCAGATCAAGCATCACGTGTTACTATTATCAGTGATTTCCTGTGGGGCAGCAGGCTTGCTTAGGAATGTCTTCACAAGTCTCAAATCACATAAGAATATCATAAGAATATAATAGCTTATGTCTGACTCACCATCAATGGGGAAAAGCACCATTTTGTGAACTTCTAATAAAAAAATCTTATCTTTTCAAAATATGGGGACTCTGCCATTTTGCTTTGAACAACATATCTAACTAAATGATTCCATTGTTTCACATGTTGTTATTGAAGGTTTCTTCCTAATATAATTTTAAGGTTCATATAAACATTGCCTTGATATTTGAACCAACATATTGCCCCAAGCTCAAGCAGCAAAGCAACTAGTAAAGCAGCAGAACAAATATCTTCAAGTATTTAACTGACTGTAATTATAAAATATTTAAATTCATATTAATGAAAAAATTTAAAATACCATATCACAAAGCCCCCACATTTTTTTTTTTTTTTGCAGAATAAGAGGACCAACTCTTGGTGCTAAGATGGACTAAGCAAAACAAATAACCTAGCTGACTTTTACAGTTCGCACTGAGGTGAACGTCCAGTCTTAGTGCTCAGTCATTAATGATCTTGAACTTTCTAGTTGATGTTCACTGCACTCTGCAGAGAAAAGATGGAGAGAGAGGAGGAGAAGAAAGTAGATCCCTTTTGTCATGAATTGTGTACAATCTCCTACAGAGGCTGAATATATCAAAGCTGCCACCCCTAATGAACTGAGATGGAAAGACACTTGTGTATCATGTCCTCCAGGAGGCCTTTCCTTACCCTTTATACTCATTCTGTCATAGGATTTGCCATGCTGCATTGCAATCCACTGTTTATACGTCTTTTCTTCCTTTGGTCTGGTGGTTAATCTTTGTGGGAGGTAGGAACACTCTCGAGAATCTGATGGAATCTATGGCTTCTTCCCTTGAAAAAAAATGTTCATCAGCATATACTCAGTAAGTTGGCAGGCTGTTTCAGAAAAGTCATGGGCTCTTCGAACTTCAAGGGTCTGAGGGTCACAGATTAAAGATCTCCATGCCAAACTGTGGGCCTCTAGAGGATGGGCCTGACCCAATTTATCTTTGGCCTCATGCCACCTAACAAGTTGGGTCACACATGTGGTGTACGACTGCTATTCGTTAAGATGCATCTGCATTAAAATATGACTAACATATATTAAAGCAATTTCAGACAAATTCTCTGTGAGCATGACATGTCAAAGTTGTGTTTCAAGCCTGCTGCAAGGTGGTACTTTCCAGTAAGTCCATTCAAAGATTTCTTTCCTAGTAGATATATTTTTTTCTTAGAAACAAAGGGCAGCTAGATAACATTTCTAGATTAGATTCAAGACAAGAACATTTGGTTAAAGGTAACTAAGTTTCTCACAGGACAGATGGTCAACTGTGCAAGCTGAGTCTACATTTATCAGAAAATTACTCAACTCTATTATTGGAAAGGTTCAGTAATTCCCAGAATAAACTGCTTCTCACATCAGACTACAAATTTCTGACCCAGGTCACCTTGTCTTTGGCTTGACACAATTTTCTAACAGTAAAAATTGACCAACACTTATGTTCATTATAACAAGAGCAATAGAAATTCAGGAAGGGGACCCTGGCTGGTGTGCTTCAGTGGACTGAGACTGCGAACCACAGGGCCGTCAGTTTAATTCCCAGCCAGGGCACATGTCTGGGTTGCTGACCAGGTCCCTAGTTGGGGTCGCATGAGAGGCAATCACATATTGATGTTTCTCTCCCTTTCTTTCTCTCTCCCTTCCTCTTCTCTAAAAATAAATAAATAATATCTAAAGTAAAAAAAGAAAAAGAAATTCAAGAAGAAAAAAGTTACCAGGTTGATATGACTCAGAAAGTCTCAGAAAGGCCT
Organism: Desmodus rotundus; assembly: GCF_022682495.2. NCBI lineage: Eukaryota > Metazoa > Chordata > Mammalia > Chiroptera > Phyllostomidae > Desmodus > Desmodus rotundus. Next base: position 108,681,642 of record NC_071390.1, read on the forward strand.
AAAAATTATCCTTGAAGGATGGGTGTAGCCTTGCAGGATACTGAGGTAGCAAGGCATGGTCTGTGGTTCACCAGAACAGGAATTCCACAGTCAGGTAGTGGAAGCTAAGGGTAGAAACATGAGCAGGATTTAGAGTGGGGTGAACTTTGAAGGATGGCATAAGATGTTTGGACTTCAGCCTCTGAAGATGTCTAAATAGGGGCAGAACATAATCCAAGTGACATCATAAGTAGCCTGAGCTGGAGCAGTGTGCAGAAGAGAGTAAAGTCACAGGGAAGACTGGATACACAGAGATGCTAAGATGCTCTCCAGGCATGAAATAATAAGGATCTGAGTGAGGTGATGCAAATTGGAATGGCAAGGTGGGGTGATGTCAGAGTATATTGCAAAGGAATAATGCAGCTTTAATCCCAGTATATAGAGAATGGAATCTGTGAGCTCTGGCAGAGGTAAAGTTCACTGATTAAAGTTTCATCTTTTCCTTTCCTTCAACACTCTCTGGTGAAGAGGCAAGCAAACACAAAATGAAGAGACCAGCAGGAGGACATGGAAAGACAACAGATGATGAAATTCGGGTGCATGAGGCTGAGATTAAGTAAGTGGCAGAAACGTGGTACCACTAATGGATAGGAGTTGTTCACTTTTGATTGTTCTCTCATTCTCACTATATTGGATGGTCCTTGAAGACAGAAACTTTGTTTTGGCATTTATCATCCAGACTATCTTAGACCTTCGTTCCCCAATCTCTCCCCACACTAATGAAGAGTGGCACATATTCTCCTATGAAAGGAAAATAAAAGAAATGGATTGTGATGATTGAGTGCAGAAATAAAAATAAGGAGAAAGGATGAAATAAGCAGAAAAAGTGAACACAGTGAGAGGGTGAGTCCCACTTGATGATGGGCTACCATACCTTGCTAATTCCTGATCACTGAGGATGCTGTCACACTGGAAACTTAAGGTTGTTAGGATGTACTCTATTAAATCCACTTATTACTGTGTTCAGGTATTGAAACACTAGTTCTCCAAAGTTTGGTTGATAGGTTGGGGATGAGTATGCACATTAGAGATGCCAGGAGCAAGAAAAATTGCTCTGTAGAAAAAAATGGCAGACAGACTATAGAGAAGTAGAGTTGAGAGAGAGTGCCAAAGAAGAGATTAGGGTAGACTGAAAAATTAAGAGGAACTTTAGGGAAATAATAGAGACCTTAAAAGAGATTTTTAAAAATAATTGGAAGATAATACTTTGCAATTTGCTTTGCAATGTTAAACCTTTCCCCTAACGTTCCTCAAAAATCTTGAGTAAGATTCCCATTTCTTGATCATGACTTCTGAAGTTAATTAGCTTTGAGGATGAGTTCAAAAGCTGAGCACAACATTCTCTGTGAGATAGAGTCAAGAGGGAAGCCTCTTTAGTTCATGAATCATGTGATTTCTCTCTTTCATGTCCTGTTGCTGTCCTCTTTACCATTTCATTGTTTACTAGCATCTTTTCCAGGGAAGATTAAGGAAGGGAAAGGTGAAACTCAGATCAAGGAATTGCATTTCCATCAGGTAGTTTATCAACAGATGTTCACTGAAAACCTACAGTTAAAGAATTATGCTACGATATAGGAGAGATCTAAGAAATTAAGCTCTAGGGCACTCACAATCTGCTCAAACAGAAGAGATGGGCCCTTGACAAGGGAAATGACTGATGGATTCTGCAGGGATCCTTTAAGCACTCAGCCTTGCTCTACCTTACCCAGCTGCACCACATAAAAGCAGCCTTGCTCTCTCATCTCACACTCTACTTTCCCTAGCAGAGTGATGGGCTGAGTTGCGGTTTTAGAGTCACAATCCAAAAAGAACTCTTTGCTTTCTTGGATAGTGGCAGCATAATGACCAGAGATGGTGAAAAGAGCCTATGGTTGACATAGTTGATGTTCTTGTTCAGTTCAGTAAGAGGTTGTCCTCCCAGGCCTGTGGTATCCCAGGTATTTCTGACCTTTATCTTTTAGATATGGACCTGAAGTCTCCATTTAAGGTTGCACAATTTACTTTTTTTAACACTTCATGCACTCTTGGGTGCATATTTTAGTATTATTCAATTCAATGAGTAGAGACTAAGAATCCAGGAACAAGACATTCTGCCCAAAGTCTGGGAGATGTGAGGACAAATAAAAATAGGGTTCCTGCTCTCAAGAAGTTCACTGGCTAATTATGGGGTGTGGGGAGCAGAACTAACTGACTGCAGGCCATCTGTCAGATTTATTCTCCCCTAAATAGCAAACCACCAATGAAGAGAAGCTGGAACATTGAGGTCTTCAATACAAGTTTGTTGAATGGATGGTGGAGGGAGGGATGTACGGTATCTGCCATGATTGATACCTTCTATCAGTGAGAGATGTGTAATACTACTTCAGATTTTGGCACAGTTGGTTATATGCAAACAGTCTTATTTCTCTCAAGCTGGTGTTGAGAGAAGGCTGCTACTAATTCTATGAAATCTACAGGTGCATCCTGTTATTGTTACACTGAGTTGAATTTCTAAGGTTTGTAATTTCCACCAGATTTACTAATGGGGCACAGGGGTTACCGTGGAAAACCAAAATCCACTATGAATCAAATAACTCTCCCCTACTCATATGTCTAGTTCCCAAGGAGCTTTTTCACTGTTGTGAATTGCCCCACCTATAAAATACTGCAAGAAAATAGTTGGTTTATATGAATCAAAAACTGAGTCCTCTGTCTTTGATAGTTGAAAAATGACTTTGTTATCATTTTTCAGCTTATACTGACCATTCTTATTGCATCTAACAGAGATTGTCTAAAGTAAAATTCCTATTTCCTCCTTCCATAGATCAGGATGTGTTTGCTGGATGAATATCAAAAAAAAGCCCATCACCTCTTCTGCTATAACCTGGGTTTAAGTATGGATAATAATACATTTTGTCTTTCAAGCCAGTGCTGATCAATTACCACTGGCTGTCTGGAGAAGATTCCGGGGCACCAACGGAGCTCCGTGGGCTAAGTACCAGGAGAAGGCCTCAGGCATGCCAGTGTCACTTTTTGTCTAGACCTCCACCCAGCTTTCCAAGTGGCTTTCCAATGTATCTCTTCACAACTCTATCATTCTTACCCATTTCTTCCAGTTTAATCTTCCCGAAAAACCTTGTTTTTTTTAATCCTAACCTGAGGATATGTTTACTCATTTTAGAGAGAGAGGAAGGGGGAGAGGAGAAATAGATAGGGAGAGAGATGAGAGAGAAACATTGATTGGTTGCCTCCTGTATGTGCCCCAGGGATCAAACTCACAACCTAGGTATGTGCCCTAACCCGTAATTTAACCTGCAACTTTTTGGTGCACGGGATGACACTCCAACCAACTGAGCCACCTGGCCAGGGCAAGAACACTGTTATTTTTCCTTTTCTGTATCCAACACATAGAGTCTATAGAATGTCCATAATGGAGTTCTGGCCAAGATGGAGGTGTAGGTAGAAATGCTTCGCTTCCTCACATAATCAAAAAAAGGATAACAACCAATTTAAAAACAAAAAGCAACCAAAACAAATCATACCGCATGGAAGTCTGACAACCAAGGAGTTAAAGAAACATTCATCCAGACTGGAAGGTTGAGCAAAGACAGGTAGCTGGGGCAGAGAGGACATGCAGTAAGGCAGCAGACCATGTGGATAAGACAGGGTCTGGTGGACCAGGTACTCCCATGTTTGCAGGTGGATAAGCCAGGAGAAACAACTGGGAAGTGAGACAGACTGTGAAACCCAGGGTTTCAGCATGAGAAACTAAAGACTCAAAACCTCTGGCTGAAAAAATCTGTGGGGGTTGTGCTGGTGGGAGAAACTCCCAATCTCACAGGAGAGTCCATTGGAGAGGCTCAATGGGTCCTAGAATGTACACCAATCCAACCACCTGGGAATTGGCACCTGAAAGGACACAATCTGCTTGTGGGAAGCAAGGAAAGTAATAGAAAGTGGGGCAAGAATGGAGCAAATGGCATTGTTTCCTCTCTGACCCCTTTCCCACACACAGCACCACAATGCAGCAAAGAGGGTTGCCTCAGCCTGGCTAATAACTAAGGCTCCACCCTTTACAATGTTACAGGTACACCAAGACAAAGAAATACGGCCCAAATGAAAGAACATATCAAAACTCCAGAAAAAGAACTAAGCGATGAGGAGATAGACAACCTATCAGATGCAGAGTTCAAAACACTGATAATCAGGACGCTCACAGAATTGGCTGAGCTCATTCACAAAATGAAGGAAGAAATGAAGGCTACACAAAGTGAAATAAAGGAAAATATACAGGGAACCAACAGTGAAGGGAAGGAAACTGGGACTCAGATCAATGATTTGGAACAAAAGGAAGAAATAAACATCCAACTGGAACAGAATGAAGAAACAATAATTGAAAAAAAAATGAGGATAGCCTAAGGAACATCTGGAACAACCTTAAATGCTCCAGCATCCAAATCGTAGGGGTGCCAGAAGGAGAAGAGGGAGAGCAAGAAACTGAAAACTTACTTGAACAAATAATGAAGGAAAACTTCCCCAATCTGGCGAAGGAAATAGACTTTCAGGAAGTCCAGAAGATCAGAGCATTCCAAAGAAATTGGATCCAAGAAAAAACACACGAAGACGCATCATAATTAAGTTAACCAAGATTAAAGATAAGGAGAGAATCTTAAAAGCAACAAGAGGAAAGAAGAGTTACCTACAAGGAGTACCGTAAGACTATCAGCTGATTTCTCAAAAGAAACCTTGCAGACCAGAAGGGGCTGGAAAGAAGTATTCAAAATCATGAAAGGCAAGGACCTACATCCAAGATTACTCTATCCAGCAAAGCTATCATTTAGAATGGAAGGGCAGATGAAGTGCTTCTCAGATAAGGTCAAGTTAAAGGAGTTACCATGACCAAACCCTTATTATATGAAATGTTAAAGGGACTTACCTAAGAAAAAGAAGAAGATCAAAAACTATGAACATTAAAATGACAACAAACTCACAACTATCAACCACCGAACCTAAAAACAAAAACAAAACCTAAGCAAACAACTAGAACAGGAACAGAATCACAGAAATGGAGATCATATGGAGAGTTATCAGTGGGAAAGGGGAGGGGATGAATGGGAGAAAAAGGTACAGGGAATCAGAAACATAATTGGTAGAAACATAATTGGTAGAAATGGATAGGGGGAGGTTAAGAATAGAATAAGAAATGGAGAAGCTAAAGACATTCTATATACAACCCATGGACATGAACTAAGGTGGGGGGAGGAATTTAGGAGTGTGGGAGGGTACAGGGTGGAGGTGGCTAAAGGGGAGGAAAAAAATGGAGACAACTGTAATAGCATAATCAATAAAATATACTTTAATAAAAGAATGTCCATACTATCTATGAAATTAAGCCCAGATTCCTTAGTCTGGCATTCAAGATCCTTCATAATCTGCCCTAGTCTATCTCTTTAACACAAATTCTCCAATACTCTCCTTCAGTCTGTCTTTGCTACAGAAAAACAAACAACAACAAAATCAACAGCTCACTCACCCCCCAACTTAAACTCTTCTTTTCTTAGTTGTCTCTGCCAAATCCCTAAGTCCAAATCTAACTCACTCTTTAATATCCAGCTCAAATGCCACCTCCTAAAGGAAATCTCCCCTACATCCCTATGTCATAAAATGCCTTCCCTCCTCATTCTCAGTAATATCAATCATAATCACTAGCATTGATTAAACATATACTACCTTGAAGGCCTTGTGCTAAGCGTTTTATATCTATAATCTATCTCATTGTCTTCTCACAGCAATTGGATGAGATCGCTATAGTATCACAATTTCTATTTTTTAAATGAAGACTAAATCTCATTGTGGTTGTGAAATGCCCACACTCACACAATTCCTTAGGGGTAGTATCATGTCTAGAAGCCCAGGTCTATCTACCTCTTAAACAATGTTACTATTCCATCATTCTGCATTTTCAAATTTATACCTATGTTATCAGTCTCTGGAGACATGGCCGATCATTCAAACCTGTATTTAGAGGGAGGAAATGCTTCTAAGTCAACTTCTTATTCTCAGGACCAGGTTCAGTACCTTGCACAAAATAGATGCTTAGTAAGTATCTATTGCATGAATGATGGCATGGAGAACCCTTTTGGAGCTCTGCTTTGGAGAGACAAGAATAATATGGTACTGGTCTCAACTGGTTTTCATCAGGCTTTTACTTCAGGCATTGGGTTTGAGGAGAAATGTTCAGTTGTGGAATATCTGAGTCCACAATTATGCAATGTGTTACATAGGTTTGATTGTGCTTATATCTTCAGTTTCAGTAGTTGGGATGGTCAGTATTCTCAACAATGAACACAAAGAAGTAGATGCAATTAGCCAGCTGATGTAAGTTCCATTCTTTTAAGAGCAGAGTGTGCTGTTCTCTTTTTCTCTGGACTTGTCTCTTAAGAGCAGATGGGTCTCCATAAACTGAGCTGGGTAGCATTGTCTTTGAGTGTGTGGGCCAAGGGAAAATAAGGAGGAAAAACAATAACATTTTGCTTTTGGCTTTTGAACAACTGTGACCATCTACAAAAACTGACGGCTTTCCCCACTATTCTTTTCAGCAACTTCTACTTTCAGACCTTGAGAAAACAAAGTGAAACAAAATAAAAATTAAAAACAGGAACAAAATAGGGAACTTTTGGGTAATTTCAAAATAGGCCAACTTTTTTTATATATGACACCTGGAGGATTAAAATAGGACAAAGGAACCTGTCTGAAGACTCTAGAAGTGACGTTACCAAGTGGTTAAATTCATGGAATCCACATATCTGTCTCATCAGTTGTGGCCAGATGGGGCATTAACAATACTTCGAATTGATGAAATTTATTTTTTCTGAGAAGTTCACAATTTTTTATTTGAGTTACCTCTTTTTTCTCTCCCAAACTACTGTCAAATATTCTGTTTCTGGTGTGATAGATGAAGAGATAGAGATCTGTTGAGATTAGGTTAATTTCATCCATGGTGAAGACAAAACTAAATTTTTTCTCCTTTTTCTGAAGAACCCATATCTCTCCTATTATTACCCATCTTTACCCACATTGGTGACTCGTCTGTCTGCTTTATACAAAGAAGATAATTTTTCATTTTCTACTGAGCATATTTTGCTGCTCTGTTGCTGCTACTACTTATTGAGTACCTACTGTGTGCCAGGCACATTGCACGAGCATTAAGTGAGAACTAAACAGAAAAAAAATCCTTGTTATTATTACGGTGCTTAAATTCTGATGTGGCACACAGATAGTAAGCAAATAAGCAAATAAATATACAGCATAGTATTCCATCGTGATAAGTACTACGAAGAAAAATAATGCAAATAATAAAGCATTCCTGGGATGGGGATGAAAATAATGCTATTTTAGGTGGAGAGGTCAAGAAAAGCCCCTTTGAGAAGGTGGCGCTTGGCCAGAGATCTCAGTGAAATGGGGGCACAAACCATGTAGTTGTCTGGGGGAAGAGCATCCCTGTGGCATGAATGAGCTTGATGTCCTAGGACCAGCAAGCAGGCTTGTGAGAGTGGGTGGGCCAGAAGACAGCAGTAAGAGATACAAGAGAATAAAGCAATCAGGTTCTTGCATGTATTCCAGTGAGATGATGGTGGCTTAGTCTGAGGTAATTGCAATGGAGATGGTGAGAAATGCCCACTTTTGGGATCTTTTTAAAAGTAGAGCTCACAGAACTTTTTTGATTACTTGGATGAAGGAAGTCAGGAGAATAGAACCAAGGATGACTCAGCCCTTTGACTTGAGTCCTCAGTGAAAGATGTTGTTATTTACCAAGATAGTGAAGGTGAGTAGAAGGTGTTTTAGGGTTTTGAGGGAGAAATGGATTTGAGAGTCCTGTTTTGGCCATGGTTAATTGGCATTTCAGTGGGTATTGTATAGGTGGTGGATAAACAACTCATTTAAGGAGCTGTGCTCTAAAGGGGGGCAGAGAATGTAAGGCAGTAGCTGGAAGGAGTTGTGGGGCTACTGAGTTTTTTTAATAGACTATTTTTTAAGGGCAGTTTTAGGTTCACAGGAAATTTGAGTGGAAGGTACAAATGTTTCCCCTCTACCCACAGCCCACACCCAGTCTTCCCCACTATCGACATCTACCACCAGAGTGGTATATTTTTGACAATTGATGAAACTACATTGACACATCATCATCACCCAGAGTTCACATTAGGGTTCACTGTGGTACCTTCTGTGGGTTAGAGTATCATACAGGATAGTGTCACTGAGGCAGGATGGTGAGAAGCTAGGGAAATTCCTTGACAAGTGGAATAAAGGGAACTGAGACAAAATAATAAGGCCAAATTTTGAGCAATTTATAGCCAGCTAATGAAGTACAAGGTTTAAGCTTCCCTAACCAAAGACACTTAGAAGCAAATGATTTATACATTCCAAACTCTCCCAGGGCAGATCAGCCTCAGTCGGGTCCCTCTTTAATAATGTTCTTTAAAAATAAAACCAGCCAACAATGAAATATCAGAAACAGAAATCAGGAAAACAATCCCATTTGATATAGCAACAACAACAAAAAAATAAAGTACCTAGGAATAAACCTGATCAAGGAGGTAAAAGACCTGTAATCAGAAAACTACACAACACTGAAGAAAGAAATTAAGGAATACACAAACAAATGGAAGCACGTAACATACTCACGGATTAAAAGAATTCACATCATCAGAATGGCCATACTGCCCAAAGTGATTTATAGATACAATGCAATCCTTATTAAAGTACCAATGACATATTTCACAGATATAGAACAAACATTTCAGAAATTTATATGGAACCATAAACAACCCCAAATAACTACAGCAACTTTGAGAAAGAAGAACAAAGTAGGAGGATCACAATCTCTGATATCAAACTGTATTACAAGGCCACTGTAATCAAAACAGCCTGGTACTAGCATAAGAACAGACACATAGACCAATGGAACAAACGGAACAGAAAGCCCAGAAATAAACCCAAGTCTCTGTGGTCAATTACTATTTGACAAAGGAGGCAGAAGCATAAAATGGAGCAAAAACAGCCTCTTCAACAAATGGTGTTGGGAGATCTGGACAGCTACGTGCAAAAAAATGAAACTCGATCACCAACTTACGCCATACACAAAAATAAACTCAAGATGAATAAAAGACTTAAATATAAGTCGTAACACCATAAAAGTCCTAGAGGAAAACATTGGCAGGAAAATCTCAGACATTCCACGCAGCAACATCCTCACAGACACATCCCCTAAAGCAAGGGACATAAAGGAAATAATGAACAAATGGGACCTCATCAAAATAAAAAGTTTCTGCATGGCTAAAGGAAACAGCACTAAAATACAAAGAGAACCAACAGTATGGGAAAACATATTTGCTAATGATACCTCAGACAAGGGCCTGATCTCCAAAATATATAAAGAACTCACATGACTCCACTCCAGGAAGACAAACAACCCAATAAAAAAATGGGCAAAGGACTTGAACAGACACTTCTCCAAGGAAGACATACAGAGGGCCCAGAGACATATGAAAAGATGCTCAGCATCACTAACCATCAGAGAGATGCAAATTAAAACCACAATGAGGTACCATCTCACACCAGTCAGAGTGGCCAGCATAAACAAATCAACAAACAAATGTTGGAGAGGATGTGGAGAAAAGGGAACCCTAGTGCACTGTTGGTGGGAATGCAGACTGGTGCAGCCACTATGGAAAACAGTATGGAATTTCCTCAAAAAACTGAAAATGGAACTGCCCTTTGACCCAGCAATTCTGCTGCTGGGATTATACCCTAAGAACCCTGAAACACCAATCCAAAAGAACCTATGCACCCCAATGTTCATAGCAGCACAATTTATAATAGCCAAGGACTGGAAGCAATCTAAGTGCCCATCAGCAAATGAATGGATCCAAAAACTATGGTACATTTACACAATGGAATTCTATGCAGCAGAGAGAAAGAAGGAGCTTATACCCTTTGCAACAGCATGGATGGACATGGAGAGCATTATGCTAAGTGAAATAAGCCAGGTGGTGAGGGACAAATACCATATGATCTCACTTGTAACTGGAACCTAATCAACAAAAGAAAAAAGCAAGCAAAATATAACCATAGACATTGAAATTAAGAACTATCTGACAGTAATCAGAGCGGGGGTGGGAGGGGAAAATGGGAGAAGGGTTTTCAGGAACAACTATAAAGGACACATGGACAAAACCAAGGCATAGGTGGAAGCAAGGGAGGGAGGTGGGGTTGACTGGGGTAGGGGTAGGGGCGTAAATGCAAACAGCTGTAATTGAGCAATAAAATAATTTCTTTTAAAAACCCAACCAGAAAAATAACCCTGATCCCTTTATACACACATTTTGATGAATCAACATATGGAAGGACAAACCTGAAAAGCTAATGAATATTCTGTAAAGGCCCTTCCCTGAGACTTCCCATAGGATTCTGGCCTGTGACCAAAGAAAGATAAGAAGACTCAAGACAAAGGATCCATGGCACACTTTCAATAGAGCACACCCAAGCCTTGTAACCCTGATGTTTTTCTTCTAACCTCTAAGGGTCCCCACGAGACTTGCAACCAGGGGATCAGCGGGCAGTGGCGGCTCAGTCTGGGTTTACCCCCTGTACCTGTCTCCAAGTCCCTCTTTTTCTATGACTTTCTCTCTCCTGTTGCTTCTTCTACCTTAAGCACTTCCTTTGTTTCACTGTCCCAGCTTTAATAACACTCTCAAAGTCACCTGGACTCGTGTTGTAAAACCTTTCCTATACCAAGTCAAGAATCTACACACTACTGGCAGGCCTGAGGCAGACCTGTTCATGGCCCAGACTCTGTCTGGTACTGTCATTGTCCTAAAACTCCTCTTTGTGCTCCAACTAGTCGTCCCTCCCTTCCCCTAACCCTTGGCAATTAGTAAGTTTTTAATTTATTTTTTAAAAATAATTTTTAGGAGGGGCCCAAGATGGAGGTGTAGGCAGAAATACTTCACTTCCTTGCACAACCAAAAGAAGGAAAACAACCAATTTAAAAACAAAGAACAACCACAACTACCAGAAAAACATTTGCATAGAAGAACAACAACCAAGAAGTTGAAGAAACATTTTGTAGGAGGGGCAGAGATGGGCATCAGAGTGGAGAGGATGCAGCAAGGTGGGGGCTGGAGGACCACGCAGGCAATTCCACAGTTGTGCACAGGCAAGCCTGGGGGGAGGCAGGGAAATGAGATGGACTGCAAAACCCTGGGTTTCAGCGTGGGAAACTAAAGACTGAAAACCACAGTTTGAGGAAAAGATCTGTGGGAATTGTGGCATCAGGAGAAAATCCCAGCCTCACAGGAGAGTACATTGGAGGGAGCCACAGGTTCCTACAATGAGCACAAATCCACCCACCCGCAAATCAGCACCAAAAGGGCACAAACCGCTTGTGAGCAGTGAGGGAAGTGACGGAAAGTGGGACAAGAACATAGCAAGCGCCATTGTTCCTTCTCTGACCCTTCCCTCACAGACATCACCACAACCCAGAAAAGAGGGTTGCCCAGCCTTGGCGAATACCTAAGGATCTGCCCCTTACATGAAACCAGTGCACCAAGACAAAGAAGTATGACCCAAATGAAAGAACATATCAAAACTCCCGAAAAAGAACTAAGCAATGAGGAGATAGACAACCTATCAGATGCTGAGTTCAAAACAATGGTAATCAGGATGCTCACAGAATTGGTTGAGCTCATTCACAAAATGAAGGAAGAAATGAAGGCTACACAAAGTGAAATAAAGGAAAATATACAGGGAACCAACAGTGAAGGGAAGGAAACCGGGACTCAGATCAATGATTTGGAACAAAAGAAAAAAAAAAGTATCCAACTGGAACAGAATGAAGAAACAAGAATGCAAAAAAAAAAAAAAAAAAAAAAAAAAAAAAGAGTGGAGGCTTAGGAGCCTTTGGGAGAACATTAAATGTTCCAACATCCAAATCACAGGGGTGCCAGAAGGAGAAGAGGAAGAGAAAGATATTGGAAACTAATTTGAACAAATAATGAAGGAAAACTTCCTCAATCTGGCAAAGGAAATAGACTTCCAGGAAGTCCAGGAAGCCCAGAGAGTCCCAAAGACATTGGACCCAAGGAGGAGCACACCAAGGTGCATCATAATTAAGTTATGCAAGATTAAAGATAAAGAGAGAATCTTAAAAGCAGCAAGAGGGAAGGAGAGAGTTGCCTATAAAGATATTCCCATAAGTCTATCAGCTGATTTCTCAAAAGAAATCTTCCAGGCAAGAAGGGGCTGGCAAGGAGTATTCAAAGTCATGAAAGGCAAGGACCTGCATCCATGATTACTCTATCCAGCAAAGCTATCATTTAGAATGGAAGGGCAGATAAAGTGCTTCCCAGATAAGGTCAAGTTAAAGGAGTTCACCACCACCAAGCCATTATTATATGAAATGTTAAAAGGATTTATCTAAGAAATAGAAGATCAAAAACTATGAATAGTAAAATGACAACAAACCCCCAACTATCAATGACTGAACCTAAAAAACAAAAATAAAAACTAAGCAAACAACCAGAACAGGAACAGAATCACAGAAATGAAGATCACATGGAGGGTTATCATGGGGAGGGAGAGAGGGACTATGGGGAGAAAGGGTACCAGGAATAAGAAGCAGAATAGGTAGGCACAAAATAGTCAGGGGGAGGTTAACAATAGTATAGGAAATGGAGAAGCCAGAGAACTTACATGTATGAATCGTGGACATGAACTGTGGGGGCAAGGGGAGTGCTGCAGGGTGAGGGGGACAGTGTAGGGAGGAGGGAGATAAAGGGGAGGAAAAAATGGGACATCCCAAAACAATGAAATATACTTAAAATGTTTTTAAATTTATTGTTTTAAAGATTTTATTTATTTACTTTTAGAGAGGAGAAGGGAGGGAGAAAGAGAGGGAGAGAAACATTAATGCGTGGTTGTCTCTTATACACCCCCTTTTGGGGACCTGCCCGCAACCCATGCAGGTGCCCTGACTGGGAATTGAACCAATGACCCTTTCGTTCACTGCCTGGCACTCAACCCTCTGACCCACAGCAGCCAGAGAACTAGTGATTTTTTAAAAAACATAAACCTTTTTAATTTTTTATTTATTTTAATTTTATTGTTGTTCAAGTACAGTTTTCTGCCTTTTTCCCCTACCACTCCCTCCCCACCCCAGCCATCCCCATCTTCCTCCCCTGATCCCACCCCCCCTGGTTTTGCCATGTGTCCTTTATAGTTGTTTGTTTTTAAGGAGTTATGGTATAGTGGTATGCTCATGAAAATGCTGATGAAAATGCTGATGAGAGACAGAAATTATTGTTATTATTATTACTATTACTATTACAGGCACAAACCTTTTGAATAAGAGAAAAGATGGAGGATTTGGCACATGGTGAAAGAACCATCCTGAAACAGTCCTACTACTGTAACTGGTGGAAGATAGTGAGTAATGAGTCAGAGTAGGTCTGCTGGTAAATGTGGTGGTGGGTGGTGATATGAAACTCTTCTCATTGCTTAATTTTCTCAATGAAATGAGAAGCAATGTCATCGCCTAAGATGGAGGAGGACAGAGGGTAATAGATGAGAAGTCTCATTCAATACTTTCTATTGAGTAACTATTATGGGCAGTCACCCTTTTGGGACCTAGGGAAATAGCAGTGAACAAAATCATGTCCCTGTCTTCATGGAATTTACATTCTTGTAAATTGCAGATTGAGAAGGTGTGAGAGGCAAGATGAGTAGTAGTCAGTTTTGCCACAGCAATGAATGACTCCAAAGTTTCAGTGCCTTATGACAGAAAAAAAAAGTCTCGCCCATGCTGTGTGTCAACTGAGGGTGATCTACTACTCAAGGGTATGTTTATTGATCTGAGAGAGAGAGAGAGAGAGAGAGAAACATCTATGTGAGAGAGAAACTTCAATCAGTTGCCTCCCTCACAGGCCTCCACCAGGGATCGAACCTGCAACCTAATTATGTGCCCTGATCAGTGATTGAACCTTCAACCTTATGGTGTATGGGGTGATACCCTAACCACCTGAGCTACCCGAGCAGGGATGGTTTCTACATTTTTAAGTGGTTTCAATCAAAAAGAATATTTTGTGATACATGGAAATATATGAAACTCAAATTTCAGTGTCCATATGTAAAGTCTTATTTAAACCCAGAAATGTTATTTACGTATTGTCTATAGATGCTTTTGTGCTACTATAGCAAAGCCAAATGGTGGCACTAGAGACTGTATGGTCTGCAAAGCCTTAAATATTTACCAACTGCTGCTTTATATCCTTACAGGTGGTACTAATCATTGCCATCCTTCCCGTTTCCTGGGGCATGGTATTTGTTTTGGTTTTCTGTCTTGATTTGGCAGAAGAGATCTTCAGAAGCTTCTACTTGGCCTCACCCATAAGCCAGTCACACAGGCCAAGGATCCAATGCAGGGAGTGTGGCAATTCCCAAGTATGTCAATCTCAATTACACACTCAGAAACGGTGAAAATGGACCACTGGCCGAGTCCATGTAAACTGGACCTTGGCCAGGACCCCATTTATTACCTGTCCTCTCATACCCCAACTTAAACAAGGGTGCCATATAACCCTTCACATCTCCAGATATCAATGTCAACAAGAATCTTCAAAATGTTTTATTTCTCTTTCCCCCTGTGTTGCCCAATTAAAGTGCCACAGCTCCCTTGGTGATGGACTGGGGGAATTAGTATTCTGTATACTTGCAGAATTGGTATTGCAGAGTTCTTCCTCCTGGGGAACCATCCTCCCCTTCTGTCAATAAGTTCTGGGTCTAATAAGTGGCTCAGAACTGGAAATTGGGTTAGGGATCATGATTTTTTATGAGATAACTCCCATCAGCCTCCTGGGAAGCCATCTTTTATTTCTTCTGACAGTACAATCTGAGTAGGACTCTTGCTGGCTGCCCAGCTAGGCTCACTAACAGCAATGGGAATGATACTTCTGTAAGGAAGCCAGGTCCCAGCTCTTAATTACCAGAAGATGGGGAAGGGAAACGAGGGTGCAGTGATCATAATGAGCAGCAGGGGTGTTGGAATGGCAGCCAAGCAGGCCTGACCTGCAGAGTTATGGAGATGATTGCTGGCATATGACATCTCTAGGGACAAGATCTCTGCCTGGGATACGCTGTTCCTCAACCCTAGCTAGAGTCTAACGGCTGGGGGGAAGTAGGGAGAGGAGGTCTTTGCGTTGTCTTAAAACAAGGGGGGAATGTGAGTGGGGCATAGTTTTCAGTGTTCTCTGCCCTCCCACTTACTCAGGAGATGAGAGCTCCTCTGTAAGCTACTAAGGAATTCCTCTGGATTGCAAACTTGGCTTTCAGTTGCTTGTTAAACACTCATAGCTTTTTATTTTATTTTTGTAAAATATTGATGGAGCCTAGCAATAGCCCTGTGCTATGGTCTGAGTGTTTGTGTCCCCCAAATCCATACGTTGGAACCTAACTACTGTGTGATGGTGTTAGGAGGTAGAGCCTTTGGGAGGTGACTAAGTCCTGAGGGTGGGGCCCCTGTGAATGGGTTAGTGAGTGCACTTATATAACAGGATTAGAATCCCCAGGACTCGAGAACCCCTTCATGGAAGGACTCAACAGAAAGACACCGCCTGTGAAGCAAGAAGTGGATTCTCGCCAGACAACGAATCTGCTGGCACCATGATCTTGGATATACCGACCTTCAGAACTATGAGCAAAATATTTATGTTATAAGCCACCCAATCCATGCTATTTCATTATAGTAGCTTGAATGAACTAAGACACTATCCAATCCTGTTGTCCTTATAACTCCTCGGACTTCTCACACTAGCTAGTGCATTCCCTTCCACTGATGTACTATTCCACTTCACCGAGAAAGTTCTCTAAAATTATAACTCTGTTCACATCCAATTAGGTTTCTTCTCTTTTCTCAAAGGCTTACCATCCAGGCCTCATATCATGTTTTCAGCTGGGCTTATTATCAGATGTGCCGTTTCCACTGTGACCTTCGCACTAATTTCCTGAGCACAAACACCTCAGGTTTCACTTCTTTTATACGTATCATATCTTTTTTTACATCTCTGCTATGAGCTCTTATTTATAAAGACCATTGCTTCATTACATTTAAAAAACTCATGGCAATGTATTTGGTCCCAGGACTCATCTGTCCCATCATAGTATTTTTCTTGGGTAACTTTACTTTCTTTCTTCCTTTGTTTTAAAGGTGTAACATTGTACTGATCTATGTTGGGTACATTTTCCTGTGTGTGTGTGTGTGTGTGTGAAAATTTCAATGGGTCAAGTCCTTCCTAACAAGACATTTGCAGGGGCTTGGATAAGAAATATCCTAGGGTCATGGTCCAGAGTAGCAGAAATTCTTAGGCATGCAGACTTCATGTTGAAATCTGTTTTTTAACTTTAGCCTTTATTTCTCTCCATTGTCAGCTACAGTTTCTGTCCTCTCCCCTGCTTCAGTAACAGACAGCTTCCTGCACAGGTGACTTGCACCCCACCTCCTCTGCTTCTCTTACATTTCATTTCTCTGGTTCTAACAAGAACATGTTGGTGTTGCTCATCAGTGTAAGCCTCTCACTCTGGAGAGCTGAGTTCTTCTGGTGACGGAGACGTTTGGCTGCAGAGAGGATTATCCTGTGCTGTTTTTCTTTCCCTGTGTAGAGCAGCCTATCCCCAAACTCCAAAGTCAGGGATGCATTCTGCTTAGAGGTGGAATTTGCACTTCTGTTTCTGACTCTGTCTGTGACTTTTGGTGACACCTGAGAAGATAAAGAGCAGTGCCAACTCTCCCATTTGCTTTTAAAACTGGAGGGATAACTTAGCCTTGGGTTGGGTATTCGAAGTTCTTAACTTTCTCAACTACAATACTGATCTTGGATACATTTTTATTAAACTGGGCTCAGAAATTCCAAGATGAAACTCAATAAAATCTAAGGAAGCATCCAAGAATATTAAGTACTACTGCAATGTGGTTGAAAATAAGATGTTTTGTCAGACTTACAAATATTTTTCATTTTATACAGATGGCATGTGACAATGAACTTGATCTCTGCTCATGTTTGACTAGTGGAATAATGCATAGAGTTTAAGAGAACAGGCTTTGGAATTGGGAAGCTCGGGGTTCAGGTAGTTAGGACCTTAAGCAAATAATTTCTCTAAACTGCCATTTCTTCACCTGTAAATAAGGATGATGGTGGCTACTTTATAGGTCTCTTATGAGGTGTAAGTTGGATAATATATGTAAATCACTCTGCCCAGAGCCTGGTACATAGAAAGTGCTCGATGAAAGGCATTGTTTGTCAGAGTGGGAAGGACAGGGGAGTTCCAATGGGAGTGAGGACACTAAACTGCAGAGTACCACAAACCACAGAGTACCTCTGGGGGAAGCATCACTGTCCTGCTCATTAGTTAAATTGCTTTCTCATCAGGAAGCAGTTTAATATGTTAAAAAGCACAAGGAGGGATGGGGAGAAAATGCAGACAATTGTACCTGAATAAAAATTTTAAAAAATTAAAAAAAAAAGCACACTAACTTCAGACAATGAGAGAGCTGGGTTCTCATCATATTTAAGCCATTTACTAATTGTATAATTTCAGCAAATTACTTGACCTCTCTGAGTTTCAGTTTCTTGTTCTTAATACACCTGTCCTGTTGGGTATTCAGGGATCAATGGGATGATTTGTGTTAAAATCCCCTGCACTGGGTCAGCCCTAGTTCTCCTCTGTGGTTCTATGAAAGTTCGACCTCTGTGCTCAACTGTCACCACTACTCTCTGCAACACTTTTGCTCCACGGAGGCAGAGAGTGCAACTTGAAAGGATTACTAATCCCTCAAAACCCACTGATCACAGGTAAAGTCATTTCCCAATCCTGACACATAAGCCACTGATTTGGCTTTGATGACCTGATCACACATTGAGGACCACATTAAAGTTGTCACTCAAAGCTGTGCTCACCATCAAAGTTCTGAAGTAAAACTTGCTTTTGCCCACACGCTCTGGGGATGGCACCAAACTCCAGGATGAAAAAGATAACAGACCCCAGGGGGTCATCTCTCAGATCAAGGTCTTAGTCTCCCTGCTTGAAAAATGGGAACATCACTGATGGAAAGTGATAAAAGCATTTTAGGTGTGTGTGTATGTAAACTAGGCATCTAAAACACATCCACATTAAAGTAAAAAAAAATGCACAAAAATTGTTTTTATAAAAATGTAAGTTTCTTATTGAAAGATTAGTTTTCAACCATCAAAACTTATGGAAAATCTTGTCAAACAAGGAGAACAGACACCAATTGATAGAAAGGGAATTAAAACTTTGTTTTAAAAATTCAGAAAATGCTATACACATTTAAAAATTTTACTAGGAAAAAACACATATAAGCAAAAAATATAAATGCAGAGCTGCAATAATTGCACCTGCTGGGAGAAAATCACATTGGCAAATATCCCTTAGCTACTTTCTTTGAATATATTTACATATTTTAAACAAAAATGGGATTCTTCCATATGAATTTTCACCCCAAATAATTGAATTTCCCTGACTCTATTATTATTGACTATTTAGTTTGTTTTCTAAATTTTTGTTATTATAAATATTACAGACCAGGAATAACTGTACAGGATGACTTAGAAAGAAAATGTAGGGAGGAAAAACAAATTTTTTTAAAAATTGGACAAAACTGTTTAGAGTTATATAAAAGTGAAGAAAAATAATTCTTCACTAGTCCCTGGAAATAATCATATTTTGTCAAATTATAATTTTGGGCAAACTGTAATCTTAACTAACATGTTTTCCTTCTAGTGCACCCACACATTTGTTTATTTTCACTCCTAGCCCTCTCCCAGTGTCTGTCCTGCATGCTATGAAGTTTCATTCCAGCCACTTCCTGCCAGCCTAAGCCCCTCCCTCATCTCCTTTCCTCCCAGAGCACCTGCCATGCTAATTTCTAGTTTTTGACTAATGCTACCATCTGCTTTCTACCCTCCTCCCTCAAGGCTGTTGAGCACTGCTGGAGGAACATCATACAACTTGTTTTGCTAGGTGTCACTAGGTATGTTTAGCCTGGAAGGGCCCTCATGCCTCATGTCTTGTCCCTCTTCTGAATCTCCACAATTTGTTCATCCTTCCTGCTAATTGCATGGCCTGGGCTACAGTCCTCCATCTCATTAAGCTTCATATTCTCAGTTGGTAGCATAAAAGTATGATTTCCAGTGAAGATAACAGTGGAGGCAGACATGGCTCACCTCCTTGCACAACCATATCAAAATTACAACTAAAATATAGAACAACCATCAGAACTGTCAGAAATAGATTTGAATGGAAATCCGACAACTACTGAAATAAGGAAACCACATCCATGGAGACTAGGAGGGGCAGAGACATGGAATGGGCTGGTCCCTCAACCACATGTAGTGGATAAAAATTCAAGAGGGATATCTCAGGAGAGAGGAGTTCCAGCCCACACCAGGCCCCCAAGCCCAGGGTTCCATGCCAAGAGGATAAGTCCCCACAACTTCTGGCTGCAAAAAACAGCAGGGACTGAGTCGGTGGAAGAACCTGCTGGAGCCCCCAGCATTTCCTCTTAGACTCACACATAGACTCACCTACTCAGACTCACTTCCTCGGAGCTCCAGCACCAAGGTAGCAACTTGAAATGCGCTTATGGTATACAGGGGGGAACTGAATTGTCGGTCATCAAAGCAAGCAGAGGCCATTGTGCCTTTTATAAACCCTTCCCCCGCAGAGTCTGCAAGTTGGTGCCATATGTGGGACTCCATCATCCTGGCTAACACTGTGGGACCCACCTTGGAGATCCCCAGAACTCCACTCCACATAACTTGCTGGTCCACTCAAGCTACTTTTCCATTGAGTGGCTGATCTTGGCTCATGCTTCATAACTTCCAAAATCCTCTCAAACAAGCAACAGTTGGCCTCAGTGAGCCCCTGGCTCAGCATTAGCAATAGCCAGACTAGATTCACAGCGTGGCTCTGCTTAGGAATCTCCAGGCCCAACACAATAGCAGCCATCACAGATTGCTTTATAGCTCAGGCAAGGAGGCCGTTGGCAAAACACAGGTAGGGGCTGATCTTTGCCTGCACCACCCAGGAAACCCCTGGGCCAGCACACCCAGTGGACAGGAACAGACCACATTGGAGCACCACCACCCTGCCCCTAACAGCTGATCCTCCACAGAGGGCGGAGGTTGGTGGTAAGTGGTCACAGCCAATCCTTGCAGCTGACTGGCCTGGGTAATTCTCTGCCGTTGATCGGCCAACAAAAACCAAGGCTCAACCACAAGAGGAAGATGTACTCAGCCCACATGAAGGGCACACCTCTAGTACCCAACTTGGGTGACAGGAGAGGCTGTGACACTGGGCTGTAGGGGACACCTACTACATTAGGCCACACTACCAATACATGGATTTAAAGCAGCTCTCCCTAAAACATAGAAACAAACACAGGGAGGCTGCCAAAATGAGGAGACAAAGAAACATGGCCCAGATGAAAGAACAGATCAACTCTCCAGAGAAAAGGCTAAATTAAGTGGAGATAAACAATCTTTCAGTAACAAAGTTCAAAATAGTGGTTATAAGGATGTTCAAGGATCTTAGTGAGGACCCCAACATCATAAAATCCATGCAAAAACAAAGGATACACTAACTGAATTGAAGAACAGTTTATAGGGAATCCACTGTAGAGTGGATGAAACCAAGAATCAAATCAATGATTTGGAACATAAGCAAAAAACAACCAATCAGAACAAGAAAAAAAAAAGAATCCAAAAAATGAGGATAGTATAAGTAGCCTCTGGGACAACTTCAAGAAGTCCAACTTTTACATCATAAGGGTACCAGAAGGAGAAGAGAAAGAGCAAGAAATTGGAGATCTATTTGGGAAAAAAATGAAAGAAAACTTCCTTAATGTGATGGAAGAAATACACATACAAGTCCAGGAGGCAGAGAAAGTCCCAAACAACTTGGACCCAAAGAGACCCACTCCAAGACACATCATAATTAAAATGCCAAAGGTTAAATATACAAAGAGAGAATCTTAAAAGTAGCAAAAGAAAAGCAGTTAATTACCTACAAGGAATTTTCCATAAGACTGTCAGCTGATTTCTCAAAAGAAACATTGCAGGCTAAAAGGGATTGGTAATAAATAATGAAAGTCATGAAAAGCAGGGACTTATAGCCAAGATTGCTCTACCCAGCAAAGATATCATTCAGAATGGAAGGGCAGATAAAGAGCTTCCCAGACAAGAAAAAAACTACAGGAGTTCATCTTCACCAATCCATTATTATATAAAATATTAAAGGGACTTATTTAAGAAAAAGAAGAAGATCAAAACTATGAGCAATAAAATGGCAAAATATACAAATATATCAACAATTGAATGTACAAAAAAAACTAAACAAACAAGAAGAACTGAGAAAGATTCATGGATTCAGAGAGCATTTTGATTGTTGCTAGAAGGGAGGGGGGTGTGGGGGAATGGGTGAAGAGTTGATTAAGAACTACAAATAGGTAGTTACAGAATAGCCATGGGGATGTAAAATACAGTATAGGAAATGGAGTAGCCAAAGAATTTATACACATGACCCATGGACATGAACAATGGTGTGGGGATTGCCTATGGGAGTGGAGGATGTTGAGTGTAAGGCACAGAAAAAGGGTGAAAAATCAATACAACTGTAATAGCAAAATCAATAAAATATAATTAAAAACAAAAATAAAATTAGGGTTATATCACCAAAAAGAAAAAAAACAAAATTAAAAAGTCATATTAGTTACCTTGGACGGGAAGTGGAGGTAAGAATGATATTTCTAATATACTCAGAGATGAAAAGGAAAAATCATTTCCTCTTAAGAAACTACAAAATTCCCAAACAATGCAGGTGACTGTATCTATGGTCTATAAATTAAAAAGTTGTCTGTCAATGTGTGACTTAATGATTCGGGAATGCACAAAACTCCAACCAGAAGGAGGGCAGTGGTAGGAAACAGCCTGCAACCCGGAGACCTCCAGCACATGAGCGAGGCTTGGTAGACAGCAGATTCCATGTGGAGCGTCCCCAAGGCTCCGGGTCGCAGAGTCTGGGCTTTTGCCCACGCACCTGTGCTTTGATCAGAGGGTGGGAGACCCAGCGCAGACATGTGCTGTCTTTGCTCCCCAGGTCCAGGGCCAGAAATTCTCCGAGGCACTAGGTAAATTCATTTTCTTTCTCAAATGTTCAATGAACACATCTCTCTCCAGAAGGACTCTCCCTCTCATTTTTCATTAATCACATTTTAAGTCTTCCTGAAAGCTTATCCTGAGCACTCCAGTCTCAAGCCTGTTGTCTTACTGCCAGAATGTTTCCCTTCACATGGGTTAAGCAGGTGGGGGCTGACTCCCAAAGGTCTGGGAACAACCTATTCTAGGACTGAGGATTTCTGTCCCAAAGCTGTACTAATATTTTATTTAGGATTTTTGGATTGAGAGTCATAAGTGAGACTGGCCTACAGTTTTCTCTGGGCTATATTTGTTGGGTTTCACTCCTGAACTAGCTCCACATAAGAAACATGAAGCTTTCCTTCTTTCTCCAGGCTCTGAAACAGTACATCAGAATTCACAGGCAGTATAGGTCTTGTAAATGCCCCTGTGGAAACATCTGGGCTTGGTGCTATTTTAGAGAGTAGCTCTTTGCTCTTCTTCCTCATTTCTCCTGTGCCAGTTGGTCTATTTCAGTTTTATAACTCTTTTAAAGTCCCTTCTGAGGAATTATATGTCCTAAAAATTATTTATTTCATTCAGATTTTCTAACTTATTTGACAAAACTGAATAGAGTCATTTCTGAAGGTAATTGTACTTTCCTCTGCATCTTGAGTTAATTCTCCTCATTTCATATTTTGTATATTTGTGCTTTCTCCCCTCTGTCTTGTTGAGTTGACAGCTCAGCTACTTATTTTCAAAGAATCAGTCTTGGATTTGTTAGTTTAATTCTATATTTTTCCATTTTGTCCATCATCAGTTTAGTATTGTATCTTTATTAATTACATCCTTCTGTTTTTAATGGGTTTATTTTGTTCTCTTTCTATCATCTTCCAAGGGTGCTTATTTTAGTCTATTATGACTTTGTAATTAACACTTATTTCAAACCACAAGTTTCAGTACAATTGTAGCAAAATGTAATGGGTTCTGCTATGTCATTTTCATTTTCTTTTCTTAGTATTATCCATCTTGTTCATTGTTTTCCTTTTTAATCCAAATGTTACCTAAGCATCTAAAAACTTCCAAGGAGTAAGAATACTTTATTTTCTGTTTTGTTATTAATTTCTAGTTGTTAAAAAATGGTGATCAGATTTTATCCATATTGTTCTCCTTATATGAATGTATTAAGATTTTCTCTGTGACCTAAAATATGGCAAATAGTTGTAGTGTTCCGAGGACACTTGAAGAGATGTAATCTCTGTGTCAGGGTACAGAGTTTGACATATTAGATGTAGCATATTAATGATACTTTTAGGTCTTGTCCATCTGTAACCTTAATCTGACAAGGGCTGTACCAATTATTTCTGTCTAAGTATTCCCTTTCTATCTGCTATAATCTAACTATGACTAATAAAATCATGTTACTCGGTGCATAGATATTTCTATGTCTTCTTCGCTGTGAATTGTAACTCTGGTGGTTGTAAAATGCCCTTCTTAATCTCTTCCAGTGCTTTCTGCCATGAAATCAGCACTGTGCAATAGTCAGTTTATGATCTCTGGTTTCTTTATGTTTGCATATTCCTGGTATACCTTTTCTATTCTTGTAACTTCAAACTTTCAAAATTATATATATTTTCTGTATACAACATACAAGAAACACAGAGCTGTGCTATGGTTTGTGCCCCAATCTGAAGCTGTATATTTTAAATAGGCTAATTTAGATAATTTATGTTTATTCATTAAGTGGTTTGATCTTAGTTCTGTCATATGATTTTGTACTATTTCTGCCTTGTAATGTTTTAAAATATTTTACTAAGTGATTTGGTTTGATTCGCTGTAGTTGTGTGTATGTGTTTGTATTTTTGTGGTGGACTACAATAATTATGTTACCTATTGTCCTTTATCATCTATTACTTTAGATAGCCTATTGACTCCGTACTATATTTTTTCTTTTCTCCTTTTTCTCCTTTTCTTAGCAGCCAGATTTTAGTTGATTATATTCTTTCTCAGTATGTTTCTTTGTCCTAAGATGTATACTTAAATCTCTTCTATGTGTTCTATCAGCTTGAAATATTTTACCCCCATTGTACATATAAAAATTACATTTAGACAAATCCCATTTCCACTTTCCTCCCAACTTTTGTTATATCGTTTTAAATTGTGAGGCATTACACTTATATAACTTTAAACTCCATATCTACTATTTCCTTAGGCTTACACCTTGCTTGTTGCCAATTCTTTTCAGCAGTTTTCGCATTCATCTAGACTACGGTGGTCAGCATTGTGCGTATATTCAATAGAGGAATGTGTTTGAATGAATGAAAACCAAGGGCTCTGAGGGATTCTCCCCTTCTCTCCTACTAGTACACACTTGACAGCACACAGTTGGCTGCCGAAGACGATCTTTGCAGCCTTGGACCATTTCTCCTCCTCACCATCTGGGGTCACTGCAAACTCTCCTAGGAGTCTGAAATTTTACAAACTGGCGCTACGGCGACACCTTTTGGCAGAACAGGAGACAGAGGAGGGGAGGTGCAGTGCGGTCATTCTGCCGACAAGCGGCGCCCCAGCTAGAGTGCTGCTCCCAGGTGAATTTCTTGCGGTAGGCTTTCGCTTACCCCACGTTGGCACGTGCCCTGCGGACTCCGCATAAGGATCGCGACTGTTGCGGTCCAGACCCTTAAGGGCTAACGCCAAGTGCGCCCAGCCTCCAGTACCCTGGGCGCCTGGACCTTGGTGTGAAGCTGCAGCCCACGGGTAGAGTCCGCCTGGCAGAGGTGTCATCCCGGGCAGGCGCAGGTGCCTGGTGGGGGGTCCTTTGGATGCGAGGCCATGGCTTTAGGCCGCACTGCAGTGGGGCTGGAGGTCCCACGCCGGTCCCTAGATCCGCGGGCGCCCTTGAACAACAGGTGGTTCTCGGATCCAGCCCTGGCGACCCTCTGTGTTTCCCTTTGCACCCCGCCGCCACTTTCCTTTATTTGCCTCGGGTCACCAGGGCCTCAAACTCTTCCTCTCTTCTTCCCATTTTTACTTTTCCCGTCTGTTAGCATCTCCTTTCGACCCCAGGATCCTAAAAACCCGTGCCTGGGTTGAGCCAAGGACTAGGGTGGGGTCTGGAGAGGCTTCCAAGAGGGAGTGGGAGTTTTAGAAGTGTTCTGTTAGATATGCGAGATGGGGGGGGGGGGGGAAGGTTCACCGAAGAGGAAAGAAGTGTAAAGGTAGCCTCTGCGACCAGGAGCACCGTAGTGCATTCTGGAAACTGCAGGTAAGGCCGAGAATGGTTTGAGGAGAGGTAGTCAGGTCAGATCCAAAGGTTTTTTGAGCAGTCAGTAAAGGAGGGCCGTTGAGGAGATTCATTGTTAGAAGCAGGGGTATGGGTGGAAATAATATTCTGGATAAGGGTTAGACGAGGACTGTATCTCCCAGCAGCAGGTGGCGTTTTCATAGGATGAAACTCAGTTTCTGCATTTCTATGAGATAGAGGCTGCAGACATTTTGACTATAATACTATTCAGGGAATATGGGGTAATAAATTAGTAACTTAAATCCACGGTGTTTTATTTTTAGAATTTGATTAAGAAATGTGCTGCGTGCTGCACAGTTTAGAATAGATTGTCAGACAGACAAAAATACAGCATGGTGTGTAATGGAAGCGTTCCCAGCAAAGAGCTATTCTGATTGTGGAGTTCCGGGGTGACTAAGGATAGCCTTTACGGAAAATAAGAAGTGGGGAGAATTGTTGCATTTTCCCAAGTATAACTTTATAAAGTGGATTTCTTTTCACCTGGTTTGTTTTAAATTATCCTCATGGAACAGATATTTCAGGGCTACTAATCTCTCCAGTCTTTCATAGTAGTACATTGTGAAGTGTGTTCTATGGCACTCGCGAATTATGTGTTTGGGAGGGAGAGAATAACTTATATAATCCTCTTTTCTTTTAAAGTATAAATGTTCATGGTAGAAATCAGAAGGGAACAATCTAGGATTTTGCTTATAGCAGGGCAAAAGAACTAGATGGTTCTTACTGGGAATAGCTGATAAAATAGTTATTATAAATATGAATTAGACAGTGAATGGTAGATTGCCTTTTTCAGTGAATAACTATTTTTTTCTGTTGTTTATGCTTACACGCTTAATACAGTTTTATATTTAAAATACTACCTTATTTATAGTCCATCTCATTGTGTGATATGCTGAAATACAGTTTCTTTTTTATTCAATTTATTGGGGTGACATTTATTAATAAGATCACATAGGTTTCAAGCATGCATTTCTATGGCACATGGTCTGCATACCTCACTGTGTGCCCACCATCCAAAGTCCAATCATCTTGTCACCATATGTTTTCCCCCCTTTACCCTTTGCTACCCCCTTCCCTCTGGTAACCGCCATACTGCTGTCTGTGTGTATTGGTTTCCGTTTCATATCCCACATGTGAGTGACATCTCATGGTTCTGAGCTTTATCTGACTGACTGACTTCACTTGGCACGATATTCTCAAGGGGCATCCATGTTGTCACCAGTTCTTCATCTTTTCTTATGACTGAGTAGTATTCCATAGTGTATATGGGCCACGTCTTCTTTATCCAGTCACCTATGGTAGGACACTGGTTGTTTCTGTGTCTTTGCCACTGTGAATAATGCTTCATTGAACATAGGGGTGCACATACCTTTGCGAATAAATGTTTTCAAATTTTTCAGATAGATACTCAGAAAAGGAGTTGCTGGGTCATACAGTAACTCTAATCTTAATTTTTTGAGGAACCTCCATACTGTTTTCCCTGGTGGCTGTACCAGTTTCCATTTACACCAGCACCCTCTCCTACACTTGTTATTACTTTTCTTGTTGAGAATAGTGATTCTAACAGGAGTGAGGTGGTATCTCATTGTATTTTTGATTTGCATTTTCCTAATAGCTACTGAAGTTGAGCATCTTTTCATATATCTGTTGGCCATTCGTATATCTTCTTGGGAGCAGTATCTGTTCGGGTCCTCCACCCATTTTTTAATGGTTTGTTTGCTTGTTTGTTTGTTGAGCTATATGAGTTCTTTACACATTTTGGATATTAACTCCTTGTTGGAACTGTTGTTTGCAAATATCATCTCCCATTCGGTTGGTTCTGTTTTGTTGTTGTTGGCAGTTTCATTTGCTGTGCAGAAGCTGTTTACTTTGATGTAGTCCCATTCATTTATTTTTGCCTTTATTTCCCTTGCTTTTGGGGTCAAATTTATAAAATCTTCTGTAAGGCTAAGGTCCATAAGTTTAGTTTTTATGTTTTCTTCTGTGTAATTTATTGTTTTGGTTTGTTATTGTTATTGTTGCATTTTTTAAATTCTCACCTGAGAACATTTTTTTTTCATTACTTTTTAGAGAAGAGGGGAAGGAGGGAGAGAGAGAGAAACACTGATGTATGTGCCCCAACCAGGGATTGAACCCACAACCTGGGTATGTGGCCTGAACAGGAATCAAACCGACGACCTGTTGGTCTATGGGACGACACTCCAACCAACTGAGCCACATGGGCCACAGTTGTTTCAGTTCTTTTATTTAGGTCTTTGACCATTTTGAATTATTTTATGTCATGGGGAAAAACTGTAATTTAGTTTCATTCTTTTGCATGTGGCTTTCCAATTTTCCAGCACAATTTATTGAAGAAGCTTTCTTTTCTCCATTTTGTGTTTTTTGACTCCTTTGTCAAAAATTACTTGCACACCTACATATGGTTGTATTTCTGGGCTCTCAATTCTGTACCATTGGTCTGTGTATCTGCTTTTCTGTCAGTACCTGCTGTTTGATTACTGCAGTTCTATAGCGTAAGTTGAAGTCAGGCTAGTGTGACGACTTCAGCTTTGTTCTTTTTTCTCAGGATTGCTATGGTCATTTGGGGTCTTTTCGGGTTCTATACAAATCTGGTGGTTTTTTTCTATTTGTTAAGAAATAACATTAGGATATTATTCTGGGTAGTGTGGACATTTTTAACTATGTTGATTCTTCCAACCCATGAAAACGAAATATGTTTTTATTTCATTGTGTGTTTTTCAATCTCTTAATAGTGGTTTGTAGTTTTCAGTATACAGATCCTTCACATCCTTTGGTAAGTTTATTCCTGGGTATATAATTATTTTTGTTACAATTGAAAAGGAATTGCATTTTTTCATTTCTTGTTCTGAAATTTCATTGTTAATATATAGAATTTGGTGGATTTTTGTACACTAATTTTTGTATTCTGCAACTTTATTTGTGTATTGATTCGAATAGTATTTCGGAGGAGCCTTTAGGGTTTTCTATATACAGAATCATGACATCTGCGAAAAATGACACTTTTATAACTTCATTCCCAATTTGGATGTCTTTTATTTCTTTCTCTTGTCTGATTGCTCTGGCTAGGATCCAGAACTATGCTGAATAAGAGTGGGAGGGTGGGCATCCTTGTCTTCTTCTTCCTGACTTTAGAGGGAAGGCTTTCAGTGTTTCACTATTGAGTTTGATATTGGCTGAGGGTTTGTCGTGTACTGCCTTTATTACGTTGAAGTATTTTCCTTCTATACCCATTTAATTGAGTGTTTTAATCGTAAATGATCTAGTATCTTAATCAAATGCTCTTTCTGCATCTGTTGATAAGATCAAATGATTTTTGTCCTTTTTTCTGTTACTGTGGTGGATTACGTTGGTCACTCTGCTTATGTTGAACCGTCCTTGTGCCCCTGCAATGAAGCCCTATTGATCGTGATGTATTATTTTTAAAATGTATTGTTGTCTTTGATTTGCTAGTATTTTGTTTAGGAACTTTTTCATCTCTATTTATCAGAGATATTGTTCTGTAGTTTTCTTTCCTTTTTTTTTTTTTTTATCCTTGCCAGGTTTTGGTATCATGGTTATGTTGGCCTCATAAAATGTGTTAGGAAGTATTGCTCTTTTTTTTCTTTTTCTTTTTTGGAAGAGTTTGAGAACAATAGGTACCAAACCTTTTTTGAATGTTTGGTAGCCTCAACTAGTGAAGCCATCTGTTCCTGGACCTTTATTTTGGGGGAAGTTTTGGATGGCTGTTTCAATTTCCTCACTGTTCATCAGTCTATTTAAATTTTCTAGTCCTTCATGATTCAGTCTATTTAGGTTCTCCAGTCCTTCATGATTCAGTCTAGGAAGGCTTTACACAACTAGGAACTTATCCATTTCTTCCAGGTTATTGAATTTGGTGGCACAGAGTCTTTCTCAGTATTCTAGTATGACTCTGTATATCTGTGATGTCTGTGGTAACTTTTCCTCTTTCATTTCTTAGTTTGTTTCTGTTAGTCTTTTCTTTTTTCCTTAGTGAGTCTAGCCAGGGATTGGCGATTGTATTAACCTTTTCAAAGAACCAGCTCTTTGTTGCATTAATTTTTTGTATAGTGTTTTTGTACCCTATTTATTGCTGCTCTAATTTTTATGAAGTTTGGGTTGCTTTTGTTCTTCTTTTTCCAGTTGTTTAAGACATACTGTTAGGTTGTTTCCAGGGATTTCTCTTGTTCCTCGAGATCAGCCTGTAATGACATGGACTCCCCTCTTATCACTGCTTTTGTTTCATCCCAGAAGTTTTCATGTGTCGTGCTGTCATTCTCATTTGTCTTTATATATCTTTTGGTCTCACCTTTTATTTCTTCTTTGACCCAGTCATTTTTAAAGAAGTTTTTTATTTAATTTTTAAATTCTCATTTGAGGACATATTCACTGATTTTTAGAGAGTGGAACAGTTGGGGGAAGGGAAAAGGAGAGAGACAGACAGACAGACAGACAGACAGACATCAATGTGAGAGAGAAACATTAATCGGCTGACTCCCCTATGTGCCCCAACTGGGCATTGAACCCACAATTAGGGTATGTGCCTCCACTTGCAATGGAACCTGAAACTTTTTGATGTATGGGATGATGCTCCATTCACCTGAGTTTCACCAGCCAGAGAAGACCCAGTCATTTTTCAGTAGTGTGTTGTTTAATCTCCACATATTTGTGGATTTCTTTACTTCCTTTTTGCAGTTGATCTCTGATTTTAAAGCATTGTGTTCAGGGAATATGCTTGGTATTATTTCAGTCTTCTTAAATGTGTTTAGTCTAGTTTTGTGACCCAACATATGGTCTATCCTTGAGAATTTTCCATGTACACTGGAGAAGAATGTATGGCCTGATGTTCTGGGATGAAAGGCTCTGTAAATGTCAGTTATGTCCATTTGATATAATGTGTCATTTAAGGCCAATGTTTCTTTATTTTCAGTTTGGATGATCTATCTAGATCTGTCAATGGAATATTTAAGTCTCCAACTGTGATTGTCAGTCTTTCCCTTTAGTTCTGTTAGTAGTCACTTTATATATTTCAGTGCTCCCTGGATGGTGCATATGCTTTGAGAAGTGTGATGTCTTCTTCATGTAGTGTCCCGTTTATCATTATTAAATGTTCATCCTTGTCTCATGTTACCTTTGCTATGTTGAAATCTATTTTGTCCAATATACGTATGGCTACAGCTGCTCTTCTGTGAATGCTTTTTGCTTGGAGAATCATTTTCCACCCTTTCACTTTGAGTCTATTTTTGTCTTTGCAGCTTAGATGTGTCTTCTGGAGGCAGCATATAGTTGGGTTGTTTTTTGATCCCGTCTGCTGCTCTGTGCCTTTTTACTGGTGAATTCAGTCCATTGTCATTTAGAGTAATGATTTCTATATGAGGATTTCCTATCATCATTTTATCTTTAGTTTTCTGGTAGCTCTGTGCTTCCGTTGATTCTTTTCCTTTGTGTTTTTCTCTTGTTTTTGTTTGGTGATATTCCATAATTTCTCCTCTATTTTCTTATCTTATTTAATTTTAATTTTAATTTTATCCTTGCCTGAAGACAAGCTCATTAATTTAGAGAGAGTGGAAGGGAGGGGGAGAGGGAGACACATTAATGTGAGAGAGACATATTAATCAGTTGCCTCTTGTATGTACCTGACATGGGACCAAACCCCCCAGTTCAAGCCTGTGCCCTGACTGGGAATTGAACCCAAGACCTTTCAGTTTACAGGGTGACACTCCAACCAAATGAGCCCAGCAGGGGCTGTTCCCTCTTTTGCAAAGATATGTGTCTCAGTTTTGGGTTTTTTTTGTGTGTGTGGTTACCATTAGGTTTATGAAAAAGAAAGTTTAATATAAACAGTAGTCCTCTTTTTTTAAAAAAAATGCATCTAATCTCTCTCTTCCTTTGCAAATTCAGACCTTTATACCTCAACTTTTATGTTTTGGTTGTCATGCGTCATCCCTGTTTACACTGTAAGTTCGTTGGTGATCTTCCTTGTAGTTTTGTGACCTTTCATTCTTTGTTTCAGGTAGAATAACCCCCATTGAGTATTTGCTGCAATGGAAGTCTTCTGGTGATAAATTCCCTCAGCTTCTGTATGTCCAGAAAAGTTTTTATTTTTCCTTCACTTCTAAAGGATAACTTTGCTGGATATATTATTTTGGGCTGGTAATTTCTCTTTTCAAATAGTTTGAATATTTGGTTCCACTTTCATCTAGCCTGTAAGAGTTTTTGCTGAGAAGTCCAGTGATAAACCTAATGGGTCTTCCTTTATAGGTTACTTTCTTCTTTTCCCTGGCTGCCTGGAGAATTCTTTCTTTGTCATTAGCTTTAGATTTTGTTTCTTTTTAGAAAGAAGGGAAGGGAGGGAGAGAAACTTTGATGTGAGAGAGAAACATCGATCCATCGGTTGCCTCTCATACACCCTCAACTGGGGACTTGGCCCACAACCCAGGCATGTGCCCTGACAAGGAACCAAACTGGCAAATTTTTGGTTTGCAGGCCAATGCTCAAACCACTTAGCCATGCAAGCCAGGGCTGTTTGTCATTAGTTTTTGGCAATTTTAATACACTTGCCTTGTGGAAAGCCTTTCTGGAGGGAAGTAATTAGCTATTCTGTTTGCTTTTTGGATTTGAGGATCCAGCTCTTTTCATAGGTTTGGGAAACTCCTGTCACCTATTTTTTTTTAATAGGCTCTTCACTCCCTTCTCCTTCTCTTCTGCTTCTGGTATGCCTATTATTCCTACATTGCTCTTTCTGATGGAGTCAGATAGTTCTTATAGAGTTCTTTCTTACTCTCTTTCTTTGTTAGTGCTCAAGTATCACTCTTTTTCCCTCTGCATTTTTTATTGATTTCTATCTTCCATATCACTAGTTCCATCCTCCACCTGGTCAGCTCTGTTTCCTATGCTCGCTAGGTCATTGTTGATGCCTTTTGTTGAGTTCTTCATCTCCAGAATTTCTGTTTGGTTCTTTTTTAAAATTCTGACTCTTTAAGTACTCATTTTCTTTAATGATTCTGAGCTCGTTAAACTGCCTATGTGTTTTCTTGCATATCCTTGAGTTTTTTCAGAACTGCAATCTTGATTCCTCTGTCATTTAAATCACACCTTTCCATGTCTTTAAGTTGGTTTTGTGGAGATTTGTCCTTTTCATTTTGAGCTGTCTCATTACTTCGGTAATTCGTGGTACATGTTGGATTCCTTTCTTGTCAAGGCATTTACAAGGTGTGTCTGGAGAAGTTGCTGCCATTGTTTATATAACGAGAACGGTTTGCCAGAACACCTGAGAATGTTGAATGCATATGTGCTGCAATTAACAAAGAATCATGTGAGGTCCTGAGGTGCATACTTTGAAGGGGACTGAGGTGCCGTTGGCCTATGTACAACGTTTGTTGTATCTTCAATAAATGCCTCTGTCTTCTGTGTTAACATGGCACTTTTCCAGTAGATAGATAAGAAGTCTTTCAACTATTTTCCAGCAGGTGGCGCTAAATGACAAGTTTTTTAATTGCTTCGTTCAGTTCTCTGGCTTTTCAGATCTCTGTGGGGTGGTGGAAAATGGCCTGTGTTCCCTGGGTGGTGGAAAATGGCCTGTGGGTGCCTGCCCTATAACTTAGTTACCCTGGTCGCAGGGGTCCAACCCCACAGGGAAATACGGTAGGCAATAGTGCTCCAAATCTGTGAAATCCCAGTGCTGTCCTCGGCAGCCACACACTGCAGTTAGTGTAGCCAACTTGTGTGTGTTGTGGGCGGGGGGCGGGGGGGGGGGCGGTGGTGGGGAGCTGGGGAAGCCTGGCTGACTTGTTTGTTGCTTTGCCCTCCTGGTAATGGCGACCACAGACCTCGCAGAATACCCCTGCACCCCAACCCTGGGATTAGACAGAAAGTGCGTCCTTCACTCAGTGAAAAAGTGATTCTATAGCACCAGTTCTCGTGTTTGCAGATAATGTGGTCTGCAACCAAACACGAAGGGTGAAGGGAGGTGAGCTCTGGGAGGTTAAGGAGCAGCCAGGGTGTGGCTTTATTCCCTCACTGAGATTAACTGCTATGATTCCTAGGTCTCCCGTAGCGGCTTAATCACGGCCATCCCCGAGCTGTCCACGTAAATTATGTGGCTGTACCTCCGAATGGCCACAATAACTGCCTCTGGTGAGCTGGCACAGGGACAGATGACCTCCTGGCACACACAAGGATACAGAGAAAAGGAGAAAGAGATCCCATGAACCTATTATCCAAGTTCAACAGCTGTCAGCATTGGGCATACCCGGTCTCACCCCAAACACACACACATGCACACACAGACCTGAGTATTTCAAAATGAATCCCACACCTGGGTGCATCCTTTCATGCACATATGTTTTGGTTGTGAGGGTCGCCCCAGGTGCCGGTGTGCCCCCTGGCCCCCTGGCCTGCAATGCCTGGATCCCATGGTCTCCTCAGTACCTCTGATTGCCTGGGGGACAGATTCCGTGACTGATCAAAGGAGGTTGTAAAAATGTATTGAGACATTGATGTTACCACCTCCAGAGATATTTCATTTTAATGTGGCACCTGAAAACCTTTACTAAGGCAAACAAATGGCTGGTGTGTTAGAATTCTAAGGAGAGGAAGTGAGTGCTGGCCGGCCCTGGTCGGCTGAATCCTGCAGCCCACAGGCCCACCTTGTCTCTGGCCCTCTCCTACTTAGAGTATGGGCATTTGACCCCCATCCTGACAGCCTTGCTACTTTCCTGCGAGACTTGGATGCCCGTGTCTGGAAGGAGAAGTTCTGGCTCATCTAATTTCACCAGCCAACAGATAGGTTCTGCTGACAGCTGGCCTTCACAGACCAGCTCAGCCACCTCAAGAGGGTGCTGGAGACAGGCGTTTCCGTCTACTACGACCCCTCAAGGCCTGTCCTGGCACAGGTGTGTGGACTTCCTCTCACTCCTCCCCATGCCCAGCATCGCAGGAACACTGACTTTTTCTGTTGTGACATCTTCAAGGGAAAAATGAGCTTCTCTCACCCCAATAAGTAGAAGAGAATAAATTAATGTACATGGGGTAAAGTGTTAGGCAAATTAAGCAACATTCAGGATTCAGAAAATTTGGTTTTCAGAAGGCCCATTTTCTTTAATCCTCAACTGAGGATATGTATTTGAGAGAGAGAGAGAGAGAGAGATGAAAGAGAAACGCTGATTAGCTGCCTCATTTACATGCCCCAACTGGGGAGTGAACCTACAACCTATGTGTCTGCCCTCACTGGGAAGGGAATTGAACCTGCACCCTTTTTGGCTTGTGGGACGATGCTGCAGCCAACTGAGCCACCTGGCCAGGGGTGGCCCATTATTTTAAGACAAGTCCAGTGGAAACAGGACTGGTGGATGGAGGAAATATTCCCACATGTCATCACGTACGCTCATGTGCACATCCTACCCCATTCTCAACTGTACCCAACCAATGGTTCTTTTCTTTAAATTAAGAGAAGTTCTCTAAGACAACACATGTTATGTTCTGCAGTGCAACTGAAACATGAAAAAAGATTTCTGCAGTATATGGAGAAGGCACTGTGGCTCATTGAACATGTCAAAGTGGTTGCAAATTTCTGTCCTGGAAATTTCTCACTGGTCAATGCCCCATGGTCAGGTAGTCCAGTTGCAGCTGATAGCGATTAAGACATTAATTTAAAACAAGCAATGTTATACCACGCGGGATATAGCTGACATACTGAAAATAGCCAAATCAATAAAGTTACTGCTGAAAATGAAAACTGTGTCTCCTATTTTATGGAAAAAAATGAAATAGACTTTTTGGCCTACCCTGTAAATGCTTTTATATTTGTTGCAGAGACTTTGGCTAATAGTTTCTATTTTATTCTTATTGCTGCGTTTAATGGGGGTTTTTTTTGAGATTGAGTTTGATTTAGGTTTTATTTTTTGGTATATTTTATCAGTTATGCTATTACAGTTGTCCCATTTTTCCGCCCTTTATTCCCTTCGGTCCTGCACCCCACCTCCCACCCACATTCCCCACCCTTAGTTCATGTCCATGGGTCATACATATAAGTTCTTTGGCTTCTCCATTTCCTACACTGCTCTTAACCTCTTCCTGTCTATTTTGTACCTACCATTTATGCTTCTTATTCTCTGTACCTTTTCCCCCGGTCTCCCTCCTCCCCCTCCCCACTGAAAAACCTCCATGTGATCTCCATTTCTGTGATTCTGTCCCCATTCTTGTTGTTTGCTTAGTTCGTTTTTGATTTTTTTAGGTTCAGTTGTTGATAGTTGTGAGTTTGTTGTCATTTTACTGTTCATATTATTGATCATCTTCTTTTTCTTAGATAAGTCTCTTTAACATTTCATATAAAAAGGTCTTGGTGATAATGAACTCCTTTAACTTGACCTTATCTGGGAAGTACTTTATCTGCCCTTCCATTCTAAATGATAGCTTTGCCGGACAGGTCCTTGCCTTTCATGACTTTGAATAGTTCTTTCCAACCCCTTCTTGCCTGTAAGGTTTCTAATGAAAAATCAGCTGATAGTCTTATGGTAACTCCTCTGTAGGTAACTGTCTCCTTTTTTCTTGCTGCTTTTAACATTATCTCCTTATCTTTAATCTTGGGTAATGGAATTATGATGTGCCTTGGTGTGTGCTTCCTTGGGTCCAAGTTCTTTGGGACTTTTTGAGCTTCCTGGACTTCCTAGAAGTCTGTTTCCTTTGCCAACTCGGAGAAGTTCTCCTTCATTATTGTTTCAAATAAGTTTTCAATTTCTTGCTCTTCCTCTTCTCTTTCTGGCACCTCTATGATTCGGATGTTGGAACATTTCAAATTGTTTCTGGAGGTTCCTAAGCCTCTCCTCATTTTTTTGAATCCTTGTTTCTTCATTCTGTTCTGGTTGAATGTTTATTTCTTCCTTCTGCTCCAGATTGTCGATTTGAGCCTTGGTTTCCTTCCCTTCACTGTTGTTCCCTGTACATTTACCTTCATTTCACTTTGCATAGCCTTCACTTTTTCCTCCATTTTGTGACCAAACCCAACCATTTCTGTGAGCATCCTGATTACCAGTGTTTTTAACTCTGCATCTGATAGGTTGGCTATCCCTTCATTGCTTAGTTCTACTTTTGGAAATTTGATCTATTTTTTCATTTGGGCCATATATCTTTGTCTTGGTGCAGCTCTTACATTGTAAGGGGCGGAGCCTTAGGTATTCACCAGGGTGGGCAAATCACTTCTCTGTGTTGTGGTGCTGTATGGCGGGGAGAGGTCAGAAAGGGAACAATGATGCTTGCTCGGCTCTTGTCTGGCTTTCAGTCACTTCCCTTGCTACCCACAAGCAAATTGGTCCCTTCTGGTGCTGATTATCAATTGGGTGGGTTTGTGCACCCACTCTAAGACCCCCTGGGTCTCTCCAACAAACTCTCCTGTGAGTTGCTGAGTATTTCCCGCCACCACAACCCCCACAGATTTTTATGCCCGCAGTTTTGAGGCTTTATTTCCCCATGCTGGTACCCTGGGTTGCACAGTCTGTCTCATTCTCCAGTTGTTCCTCCTGGTTTATC
Organism: Desmodus rotundus; assembly: GCF_022682495.2. Classification (NCBI taxonomy): domain Eukaryota; kingdom Metazoa; phylum Chordata; class Mammalia; order Chiroptera; family Phyllostomidae; genus Desmodus; species Desmodus rotundus. Next base: position 108,718,749 of record NC_071390.1, read on the forward strand.
CTCATGCAAATGTGAGGCCACCTGGTCCATCAGCCGTTGCCTCACCCAGTCTTTTGAGACATTAGGAAAAAAAAAAAAAGCAGAGGTATGCAGCCATCTTATTAATTCTAAAATTATTTCTTCACAGAAAAGTGTTTCAAAAGACTTCACACAATAATATACGCCCCTTCTATTTTCCCATCTCAATTTACTGAAAACTCAAACTTAGTAAGGGATGCATCAGACAAAAGATCATTCTGCCTAGAGTTTATTATCTTGCTGTTATTAGAGTACCTTCTCACTCATGAGCAAACTATAGAAACAATTTTAAAAAAAGAAACCTTAAGAAACTTTGCCTTCAAGCTCTGAGTTGGCCAAAAGGCATGAGGATAAACACATGGGTGATTTACAGAGCAGGTTACCAAACCTAACAAGTCGGGAGGTCCCACCACTCACTGCCTACCAGGCAAATGTCCCAAGATGGAGTTCAGTGGAAAAGAAAGGAATCTTTTATTTAACAATCATATAATTTGAAATTATGGCAAGTTTCTGCTTATAATATCTGGGTAACAAAAGTAAGAAGAAAGAAAAAGTCAGAGTATGACATCAAAAATAGCTATTTAAGTATTTGTCATTACAACTACTACTTAGGTTTAAGAACGGAAAATAACACAAGAACAATAATCTGTTCACAGTGTATTATCACCAAGGTCTTTGGAAATAATGGCAAGTTTCTGCTTGAAAGCCTGTCTCCTCTAAGACTCCCAAAGAAAAATCACCCTGTCACCCTCTGCTGGCTCAGTTACAGGTCGCTCCCCTTTTCCCACCCAAAAGTATCAGAAATGTAGGTGGCTTAGCTGGACTCCAGTCACTGTCTATCTCCAGGCATCCTTTGAAGTCTCTGTCCCCAGGCCTCCACTGGGACACCTGCTGGTGACTGTTGACATGCCCCCCGGCAGGTGAGGGGGAAGAACAAACTCACTTTTTGCTTCCTGGCGTGCTCCATTTTAAAGTCCTCTCCCTGAATCACAATTGCACCAAAAGCCAGTGGGCATGTCCATCTTTCCAACCAATGAGGGCCAGTGCTGGCCATATGTGCCTTTCCCCTCTTCCAACCTTTATGTTTAGCAAAGAGGCAAAGCCTCCATTCCCATGTGCTCTGTATAAGCTCCCTTCTCCAGTGGCCCCTCTCTGCACAGGGAGGGCAAGTCACTTCTAACCTTCAATTTTGCTTTGGGATTTCCTCCCTGCCCCCTGCCTTCTCTCTGCAGTTTGGCCTGATGCATCTGAATTCACCCTTTTTAACTCTCTTGGACTTTGCAAACTTACAAAGACAATTGTCAAAGGTCTTGGTCTTCTGGGAATACTTCCTGCTGGCTATGGACATAGTCCTACCTATTCCCTAGGTCCAGAGATCCGTAAGACAAAGGGGTTCCAGAATGGAGTGGAAGGGAGTCTACATGTGAAGGGGCAGGGTGTTGCAAGGTCCAGGTTAGTTGGTTGTCCCTGGAAAGTGGCGTGCACGGTGTCCAAAGATTGCATTGATGGACAGGCTGGCAATCTTGTACTCTGGAGGCCGCAAATTTGGCAAGAGGGCTAGCAGGGGGCACAATCAAAACCAAACAACTAAGTAACCAAGGTAGGGAGTGTTACAGTTCCTCCCTTTTAACACTTATGGAACTTTCCTGTTCAAACCATTAAAGCAGGAAAGAAAACCAATTTCAAAAAAAAGGTGAGAAGCCACCCCATACTTCACCACCTCAACCATCTGCTCCACCCAAACCACTGAGTCTTAGGGAGTGGCGATGTATACGGGCTACTCAAATGGTAAAGACATTCAGCTACAAGGCCTTTGGTAGAATGATATCAAGCAGTGACAATTGAACAAATCCTTCATGTAAACTAGTCCAAATTCTAATGAAAATAAACTTTGAGGATGGTTGGCTGTACTAAATTCCAATATTCACAATTGAGTGTTGTGATTTCACTTAAAATGTGATTCCTCTCCTGAAAATTACCCTCACTATTATCCAGTTTCTGGAGGGATCAGGTAGGGAGTAAATACAAAGCAAAAGGCAAAATCCTTGTTCTTCCAGTATCTGCAAAACTTTTATCTCTATGCTATAAACCTCAATTTCTTTTCAAAACAGAGAGAAAACATCAGAAAGAAAAAAGGAGGGGATTAGAAGTAGCTTTAGAACCTTGTCTCACACCAATGGGGCTTCCTAACCCATCACACAGGTGACCGCTCCTAGGTCCAAATGGCACAAAACCCAGATGGCAGAGACATTCTCTCACCCCAACCAGTACCACAAATGACCTTCATGAGGTCAAGATGGCACAAAGCCCCAGTGGTAGAGACATTCCCTTGCCTCAGCAGGGCAGTAACTGGCACCAGATGACCTTTCCTAGGTCCAGAGGCATTCTCTCACCCACCAGTCTAACAGTACTGACAGAGGATTCTCGATGTACACAAAATAGCAAGTTCCTCTAAGGTCAGAATGTCAGGAAAGAATAACTATAACCAAGAACTGAAGTCTCTCTTCTAGTTTAAAACTTTCACAACTTTCTACTCATTCAGAAATAAATATAACTCTCTTTCAATATTCCTGTACTTTTTAAAATTATATTTTATTAATTATGATATTACAGTTGTCCCAATTTTTTCTATTTTGTCCCACTCCACCCAGTACCCCCATTCCCTCCAGCCATCCCCCACTTAGTTTATGTCCACGGGTCATGTATATAAATTCTTTGGTTACTCCTTTTCCTATGCTGTTCTTAACATCCCCTTATTTTGTACCTACCAATTTGTGCTTGTTAATCCCTGCAATTTTCCCCCCATTCTCCATCTTCTGCCTCCCAACTGACAAACCTCTAAATGATCTCCATATCCATGATTCTGTTCCTGTTCTGCTTGTTTGCTTAATTTGTTATTTGGATCCAATTATTGATAGTTGTGAATTTATTGCCATTTTAGTGTTCATCATTTTGATTATCTTCTTTTTCTTATATAATTCCCTTTAGCATTTCATATAATGATGGCTTGGTGATGATGAACTCCTTTAGTTTTACCTTGTCTGGGAAGCACTTTATCTGCCCTCCCATTCTAAATGAGAGCTTTGCTGGATAGAGTACTTTAGGTTGTATGACCTTGCTTTCCATCACTTTGAATACTTCTTGCCAGTCCCTTCTTGCCTGCAAGTTTTCTTTTGAGAAACCAGCTGACAGTCTTATGGGAACTCTTTGTAGGTAAATCTCTGCTTTTTTCTTGCTGCTTTAAAGATTCTTTCTTAATCTTTAACCTTTGGCATTCTAATTATGATGTATCTTGGTGTGGTCCTGTTTGGGTCCATCTTGTTTGGGTTTCTCTGTGCTTTGTGGACTTGTATGTCTATTTCCTGCACCAAATTAGGGAAGGTTTCTTTCATTATTTTTTCAGATAAGTTTCTGATTTCCTGCTCTTCTCCTCCTTATGGCACCCCTATGATTCAGATGTTGGTATGTTTAAAGATGTCCCAGAGGTTCCTTGGCCTATCCTCATTTCTTTGAATTTTTTTCTTCCTGCTGTTCTGTTGGAATGTTTTATTTTTCTTCCTTGTATTCTAAGTCATTGATTTGATTCTCACTGCATCACCTCCACTGTTGGCTCCCTATAGATGTTTCTTTATTTCACTTAACTTTCATTTCTGCCTGGGTCTTTTTTATGCCACTGAAGTCACCAATGAGCTCCTTGAGGATCCTGAGAACTAGTGTTTGAAATCTGCATCTGATAGATGGTTTATCTCCATTTCATTTAGTTCCTTTTCTGGAGTTTTGTTCTGTTATTTCATTTGGGCTATATTTCTTTGTCTCCTCATTTGGCAGCATCCCTGTGTTTGTTTCTGTGATTAGATAGAGCTGCTTTGATTCCCTGTCTTAGTGAAAGAAAAGTTGAAAAGTAGAAAAGTACACCTATTGTAGAAAAGTACACCTGTAAGTTGTATGGGGTGGAGCCTTAGGTAATCGCCAGGGCAGAGCAACCCGTGTCACTGCTCTGCAGCTCTGTGTGTGGGAGGACTCACAGAGGGGACAATGCCAATGCGTGGCATCTGGAGTTCTTCCCAGGAGGAAGTTGTCTCCCAGCACTCGACCTCTTGCCTGTCACTTCATTTTCTCCCCGTATGCCACTGGTGCCCTCCCAGCTGTTGCCCTGGTGTTGAATCACAGAGGGGTGGGTCTACATGAGTACTAAGTCTGTTGGGGGTCCTTTAACTGGAGCCTCTTGAGTATCCTGCACTTTCTTCTGCTGTCTCAACCCTCAGTGGTTTTTACACCCAGGAGTTATGGGGACTTATCTTCATGGCACTGGAACCCTGAGCTTGGTAGTCTGGTCTGGGACGAAGATCCCTCACTCCTTAGGTATCCCTCCCAATTTTTATCCACCACACGTGGATGTGGGACCACCCATTCCACCTCTGCACGTCTCTCTGCATCACTCCAGGACTTCATGCCTCTCTGCCTCTCCACTCTTCTGCACCCCTCTGCACCTCTCTGCTGTCTCTGCATCTCCACCTCTCCTACCCGTCTGAGGCTTAGATGAATGTGGCTTAGATCCTTGGTTGTTGGACTTCCATACAGCTCAATTTTCTGACAATTCTAGGCAATATTTGTTTTGTAGTGTAGTTGTATTTTTTGCTATAGTTGTGCAAGAAGGCAAGGTGTGCTTACCTATGCCTCCATCTTGACTAGAAGTCATCTACCTTTAACAATGGGAAGGACCATACCCTAATTCAGTACCAAGCAGCCACAAGTCCCCATATTTGTAAACACACAGATCAAGTAAAGGAATATGGTCACTTTGTATTGGGGGTCGCTGCCTTCTTTGAAAGAGTAATTTCAAATCTCCTTTTGGAGTGCAGGTCCAGCTGTAGTTTTCAGCATCGACCACAGCAGCAGCGTTCAAACACTCCTCATGCAGTGCCCGCTTTATCCGTGTGTGGTGGATCCGAGGCTTACTTCCTGTGAGCTTTAGAAAAGAGTGTGCTGTCACTACGACCTCACAGTGCGGTAGGAGGCAGCATAGGAAGAACTCTTACACTGCGCTGCTCTCACTGGCCAGCGTCTAGCATCCTGGTTGCCAGGAAATGTCTTTTTATCACTTGCATACAAGGAATAGCAAACCAAGGCAGGGTGGAGGAGGGAGACACATCTCACACACTGACTCGGCAGTCCGAGCCTTATCTGATAACCCCAGGTGCTCCAACATCACAAGAAACACTATGTTAGCAAGGAAGGAGCGAAGTCCTTGAAATTCTATGCAGTGTTCCCACTATCCGGGAAAGAAAGCCTTGAAACTGTGCTTTCATCCCAGGGCCTGGAATGCGGAAGAGGGTCCACAGTGCCCAGAGAAGAAGCCCATGAATAACTTTGGGTAACTGCCCCAAATTTAATTAACTACATCCTGTCACGTGTCTGTTTTACAACAAGATGAACAAATGGAGTCTGGAACAAGATAAGGATTCGGGCTAACACCCCCCACACACACATACCTAAGTTTGGGTAGTCATGCCCCCCCAGAAAATCTGGCACCACCTTTACCTGTCAAGGAATATGTACCTTTTTGACTCCCATCCCTCCAACTATATGAGTCCTCAGATCAAAGGCCTCCTGTTCTTGGCTGTCTTGGCTCTCTGGCCACCTGGGGTTGCCACCTGCCTGGCCTTCAGCTGCCCTGCTTTGCCCTGAACCTATGCCTTTCACCCCCCACCCACCCACACCCTAGCGAGGCCCGTTCTCTTCCATGGGCACGGATCACTGACAAACTCTGACTGCACGCTAATAGACTTGCTGTTCTGTAATTCTTCACATGTGTCAGTAAGAAGAACCAGGTCTCTGTCGTCAACAGTAGGCCCCGGGGGCTTGTTTGGTGAGCTGCTGTGCAGGGCCTTGAGTCCTCCAAGGCTTCAGTAAGACTCGGCCTCCCAGATGGAGCTGTGCAGGGGCTTCTCAGAGGGAAATGTGCACCTGCAGTGAGCAAACTTGTGCAAAATGGTGACTCTGCCCTAAATGTTACACATTTTGTTTGATCTTTGACTTGTGCTCCAAATCTAAAAGCGGCACTCCTAAAACAGGAATTTCAAGGGTCTTCCATAAACTATTTCAAAAGGACTTAACTGAAGCCCACGTCTGGGTACCACCCAAATTCGGAGCAAAGCAATGGCGAGTGCCTAGTCCAATTCAAATGCGTTTCCTGGCATATTTTTGTCATGACCTTTTTTATTACGTGATTCATTTTCTCGAAGTCTTTCCCATAGATCGGTGTCTCCAAGATACATGTACTTTCCTTCATATTTGCAGTGCCCGTCCAACTTTCCGGGCGATCTCCGAAGTGAACGACAGCCCACTGTTGCTCTGAATGCTGTGAGGGAGTCCAAACCTAGCAATCACGTCTTCAGGTAAGAGTTTCGCTACTCCAGTCACCTTCTCAGTTCTGGTGGGGCATCCCTATATCCATCCAGGAAGAGTGTCCACAAAAAAAATAGAAATTGGAAATTCCCTTTGGTTTTAGGCATTTGTGTAAAATCCACTTGCCAGTCCTCAAAGGGCAGAACCCTTTCTATTGTTCTCCCTTTTGCACTGGGGCGCCTGCTGTCTCAGGGTAGGGTTTGGCACGTATCTGACAGGCTGGGTGATCCTCTGAGCGGTCCTTTGCAAATGAGGGCCTTTCAAATGGGGCCTAACGATGTCCATCAACGCATCCCTTCCATAACGGGTCCCTTTATGTAGGTGTTTGTTGAGGGGATAACTAGAGCCTCAGGGAGTACGATCACACCAAGGGTGAGATCTGCCATGTGAGTTGGGATCAGTTTTAGTGAGTCCTCGTTCGCGGCCTGTCCCTCATCTCGTCCTGTGTAATGAGGTTGAACTTTTGACAGGTCCAAGCAGGGGATCAAAGCCCCTAGGGGTGGCAGCCCTCCTGCTGCTTTCTCACTGCTGCAAGTCCAGACCCTGTGCAGCGACACCTTACGTGCCCTTTTTGCCAAATGACTTAGGACTGTGATGGTGTTGAGCAAACAGACCTCGTAGGTATTGCTAGTTATCTGTATGTCATCTACTATTGCAGAACCCCTGATCTCTACTGAAAATCCCTTAGGTCCTGGGCTAATACTTCCCCAAGTATAGTCGGGGAGTTCTTCAATCCTTGCGGCACACAGTCCGGCAGTGTTGGAGCGTGGCTTTTGTTTGTGGGTCCTGCTGTTCAAAGGCAGACAGTAGCTGAGCCTGTTCATCTGTTGGGATGCAGAAAAAGGCATCCTTCCAGTCTGGGACTGAAAACCACTTGCTATCTCCAGGCGCCATGGCCCACAGAGCACAGGGGTGGGGCACTGTAGGGTGAATGTCCTGCACAATGTCATTTATGGCTCGAAGACCCCGTGCCAATCGAGATTCATCTGAGTGAAGCTCTGTGACTGGCAAAGTGGGAGTGTAAAATAGGGAGACTGGTGTGACTGGATTAGTCCTGATTTTAAGAATTTCTGCATTACTGGCTGAATCCCCTTTAAAGCCTCCCTTTTGAGGGGGTACTGTATCTTCTGTGGAATTCGCCCCCCACCCTTTTAAGTTGACTTTTATGGGTTGGATGTTAACTGCCTTACCTGGGGTTCCATCAGCCCAAATGGTTTGACCAACCTGCTCACGGATCTGAGGTGGGAAGAGTTCACCTCCGTGACCTTCTGTGCAAGTCAGGAGTGGCTGGAGCGGGAGAGCATTTTCCAGTGGGACCTCTACAAATAAATGCTGCATTTCAGGAGAAAAAGTTATTTGTGCATTTAATTGGCAAAGTAAGCCTCGGTCCAGAAATGGGTTGGGACCATCCGACATGTAGAGAAAGCTGCGTGCAATCCCCGGTCCGCAGGCTGGCATTCCAGGGCTTGAACGGACGCCTGGGTTTGTAGTTGTCCAGTCGCCCAGTAACCCTTACCGCATCCCAACTTCTCTTAGTTACCTTCGTATTCCACACCGAGTATGTAGCTTCTGCATCTAAAAGGCAATCAGGTGGCTTGTTCCCCACCATTAACTGTGCCTGGGGCTCCTGTGAGGACATGGTAATAGGTCGGGAGATGCCCAAGGGAGCCCCTGGGCCTCCCCCTTTGTCTTCACTCCCCTCGCTTTTTATGCATTTGTCGGTGAGGTTTTTCACCTGTACTTTCCCTTTGGAGTTTCGGGCACTCCTTCTGCAGTGGCCCTCCTCCTCGCAGTAGGCACATTGGTGGGTGCCTAGTGGGCCTCCCTTTCTCCCTTTAGGGTCTCCCCACCCTCAGTCTAAGAACACTGCAGCCTGCTTTATCTTCCTTACTCCATGGGTGTCGTAGACTTTTAAGGCTCTGTCTATCAGCCGAGAGGGATTCATCCCCAATGTCCCATCGAACTTCTAGAGTCTTCTCCTAATATTCAGCACACTTTGTCCAATAAAGGTCAAGTTCACCATCCGCACGTTTTCTGGTGCCTGCGTGTCAGCACCAGTGTGCTTTCTATAGGCCTGGCAGGTCCTTTCTAAAAACTCAAAAGGGTCTTCCTTTGGTTTGTGTTGAAGGGCTTGTATCATGCTCTGGCTCTTTTGCTTGGGCACCCCCTTTCTTAAGCCCTTCCCGTTTGCACTTCCTGTAATGTCCCAGGAAGGCTAGGCCCCCACTGTTTGGGTTCCAGTCAGGCTCTGTCAAGGGAATTGCCCCCGCTGGGTCTGTGGCCCCACTCCAGGAGTAGCCAGTGGAGGTCCTGGTGATGGGGGAGGTTCTGCTGCCACCAACCCTGAGTCCCCTGGGTTCAGGGTGCTGATGAGGTTTATTTACTCAGTCTCCTTTCCTTCCTGTGTCTTACTATCAGGAAGAGGTTTCAAGGCCCCTTCCCTTCTCTGCACCATCCAGCGGGCCTCTGTCTCTGCTGAAATCCTACTGCGCGGTGACGGAAGTAACTCGGCATAACAGGCTTCATCCCACTTGTGCAGCTGTTGGCGGTTCTGTCTCAGGTGAATGATGGTTCAGGAATCTAGGGAACCGGCCACAGGCCACCTTTTCCCACAATCCAAAATGTACGTAGGGCACAGTGTTACAAGTACAAGTCAGTACCTCCTTGGGCACTGGATAGTGGTATTACGTGCTCCAGTCTGCCCACATCCTACCCAGCAGGCTCCCTCCCAGAGCCAGCACAGAGCTGCCCTTATTGCCCCAAACATACAGGCCGAAAACTAAGACTGATAGAGTGCAGGCAACCTGTGAACATAGAAACAAAACTTGAACCCACAACTCCTTCTCACAAGCAGGTTTTGGGGTCCTGTCTTCTGCAAACCAATGCTGCAAATCATGGCCTCCAATCCCAGGGTGCTTCTTAGCCAATCCTAATCACGTGGCCTTCCCCGGCCAGTTCTCATCCAGACCACAGTGCACAGGCCCAGACTCAGGTGACTCTTGCTCATCCTTAGTCTATTCCTTCCCAGTCCCATTTCCTTTCCACCTGCCAGGAGTGTTTAAGCAGCTGATGCCTCTAGCAGGTGTGCAGAGGAATTCCTAGCAGGGATTCCTAACAGGGAAAACTCACAGTCCCTCTTCTCCAGGGGGTCAAACTCTCCACCTGGTTTCATGTATCAGTGTTTGGCAGGTGGTGGTACGTGATCTAGAGATGTGAGGAAAATCTCGTTTATCAACAGGAGCTAATTAAGGAAAAACCTAATCAAGGGAAGCCGGTCACACAAATATCTAGCAGTTCGGCTGTAATTCAATTCCCTATTGGGAATTTCCTTGAGAACCTGGAGCACCTTGCTGTGAGCTCTTCTCGGATCCCTGTCTTTTGTGCAGGTGTTCTGGCACCTCAGGCTGTGAGCTCTTCCTCAATCCCAGTCTTTCAGGCTAGTTTTCTGCCACATCAGCCAGTGAGCTCTTCCTGGACTTCTGGTCCTGCCTGTCCTCATATGAGCTCTTTGCAGACCACTGCCTTTCCTGCTGCAGCTGCTGCTTCATAAATTTTAACCAGGGGTGGAGGGTCTTTTCCTCCTGGTGCTACTGGGACTGCTGGAGGGACTCTGTGAGTCAGGCTCTCTGTTTGGAGGCAGCACAGCTGAGCAGCAGGCCTCTCTGCTGCCACCTCCAAGGCCCGGCCCTCCTTTTCAGCTCCTTTTCTTTTCTCTCCCCCAGCATGCTCAGGGCTGGCTCACTTGGTTGCCTCTCCAGTAATGCTTTTTCCTGGAGGTACCAGCCCGGAGCCTTTGCAGCTGTCTCAGCTCAATTACAGCTGGCTCGGCTTTCTTTAGTTCCTCCTGGGTTGTCTGCAGCTCCCTGTATGCTTTCTCCCCTCCCAGTGAAATGTCCCTCACTGTGCGGCACTGCTGCTGGAAATCGCAGACAAGCTTTTCTTTCTTCAAAGAGCAGTGCTGTTTGAGGCCCTGAAGTTTGTTTCGCATATTTGGAGGCTGATTCTTTGTGTGTGTGTGTGTGTGTGTGTGTTTGGATTTCTATTTTCAAAAGAAACTAATGGTTTCTACATGGTGTAGTGATATTTACAGAGAAAACATTACAATTTTATTTTATTTTTTCTCTTTGTTTTTTTTAATTTCTTTTTTCTTTTTTTAAAATTTTTACTCAGTTACAATTGTCTGCATTTTCTCCCCTTCCCTCCACCCCACCCCAGCCAGTCCCACCTCCCTCCCCCACCTCCACCCTCCCCCTTGATCCCGTCCTTGTCTTGGTAACATCTCACATCTTTGTTGGGCGTATTTGTCCCACTAATTTTCCATTTCCCTTTGGTACTTCTTAGCTTTGTTGGCCAAGTGCACTATCATGACTTTAGTGTTAGCCTGAAATGGTAGCTTTTCATTGAGTAGCAGGCTGGCTTCCTGCCTTAACACTTTTTGTTGGATTTGAGTTTCTCACATTTGGTGGTCCATCTTCCTCACTTCCATTGTCTTTTTTATGAGCACCATCATTTCCTTTTTTTGGCTTTTCTTGCTCTAAAGCAGGATTTATTAAAGGAAAATGGGATCTAGGGGGGCTTCTACAGTCCTCCCTTAGGGGGAATATTCCTAGTTCCCAGGGTCTGAGCCCAGTAGTAGCGTCCATTGTCCAGAAGCCTTGTTCACCTGGATACTGGCTTGGTAGTTGTCGAGTGGCGTGGACGTCTTCCTGGTCAAAGCTTCAGTGTTGAGTGGCACCAAGTTTCTGGTCAGCGCTCCAGACCTCAGTGCCACAGTGGTCCCGGTGGTGGGAGCTACGGATCTGAGGGCACAATGTTCCCAGGCAAGAGAGCTCCAGACCTCAGATGCACCGAGGTCCTGGTAGAAGAAGCTCCGGACCTCAACAACACTGTGGTCCCGGTGATGGTACTGTGGTACCTGGTCTTCACCAGTCTCTCATGTGCACTCACACACCAACTAAGAAAGATGCTCCTGAATCCCTTCACTCTTTCCTCTCCAACAGCTCACACAACTCTCCTTCCTTCTCACTCTTCTAACTCCAACAATTCAGAATGTGGAATGTTAGCATCTCTCTAGCCAATGTCCATGGTAACCAGGTGAAGGGGCAGAACCAGGTAAGCTCATAAGAGGGGCTTTGACCCCAGTGTGTATGTGTTAGCAACATTTTGGGTCGGTGGAGAGGACTCATTTCTTTCTAGGGTTGACACACCTCAGGGTCCAGGGACAGACACGTTTGCCACACTTGCCAATCACTCTGACCACACTCCCACCTCCCACGTGGTCGTGCAGTCCTGGCCCTCGCAGCACTGGCCAGAGGCGGGTTAAGGCCCAGAGCAGTCCCTCTTGGGACCCTCATCTTGGGTCCATTGCTCAGTTGTTGCGTACAAAGTGCTTGTCTGCTCTGCACCCCTTTTCCACAGGTTCCTAAACTCGGGGTCCATTCTGTCATCATCCATCTAGTTTGGCCTGGCTGCTCATTGCACTTGCGAATTTGTGGGTCTGGCTTGGCGAAGTATTTGCATTTCTTATTTTCCACAATGCTCATTATTTTGAGTCATGGCTTTTGTGAAAGACCCTGTCACCTTAATTTCTCCTGCACGTTCCTGCAGCCTGCAGAGAGGTTGCCTGTGGGGCCAACCTACCTTCCTCCACCCAAGCCCAAAATGGTTAACAGTCATGACACTATAGAGTACGTTACAATTACTTTTTTTTTAAAAAAAGATTTTGTTTATTTACTTTTAGAGTGAGGGCAAGGGAGGGAGAAAGAGAAGGAGAGAAACATCAGTGTGGGAGAGATACAGTGATTGGTTGCCTCTCACACGCCCCCAACTGGGTACCTGGGCCGCAACCCAGGCTTGTGCCCTGACTGGGAATTGAACTGGTGACCTTTGGGTTTGCAAGCCAGCACTCAATCCAGTAAGCCACACCTCCCAGGGCTGCATGTATTTTTTAAACCACCTACGCATGCTGATCAATTTTAGAAGGCACTGCTGTCACACGATGCCGTTTCTTCTCTATGCGGCACATTAACTGACAGCAAATGGGAGGCGGTGAGGAAATGACCGACTGCCGCGCTGGGGCCTGGTGAGCACACGGAAGTCACGTGCGCATCTTCAGTCAGCAGGACGTGTAAACGAGTCCTGCGCAACAGGACTGCGTAGCAAAAGGCCCAGATCAGTGATTTTCAACCTTTGTCATCTCATGGCACACATAATTACTAAAATTCTGCAGCACACCATAAAATGTGTCTTTTGCCAATCTGACAAAAACAAAAAACAAACAAAAATCCATAGGTATTATTTTGATTCATTTGCATCAAATGGCTATTGTGTTGGCTGTTGTCATTTTTAAATATGACAACCTAAGGGAAACAAGGTCATGACCCCTGCCTAAACACTCAGGTACTGCATGTTTTAAAAATTCTTGCAGCACACAAGAAAATCGCTGGTCTAGATTGTTGTCTCAGCCTCACAAAGTCTAAGACACATTTTCCAGAGTCAGAAGTGGGGTGGGTTGGGGGACGAGGAACCTGACTCAATCTAGGACAGGGGGCCTCAGCCACCACCCATGCAAATAACCAGCAGAAAGTCGGGTGTGGGCACAGACCAGAAGGGGCCAAAGCCAGCTTTCACGCCTTCCCCAAAAGAACCAGAATAAGGGACTGTGAATCTGCACTCACCTGCCTCATCAGCTGACTCAGCTCCCACATCCTCCACCCTCGTAAACTCGGAAAGTGGGAGCCCCGTGGGACCTGCATGTAGTAAATGCTCAGTGAGTCTCACTATTACTGCTGCTGCGGACACCACATTACTGTCATTGTTCCCTGAGCACACACTGCCCCTGACCACGGGGCTCCTGACAGCTACCTCGACGACATTCTGATAACAACAAGGACACGGCAATCTGTGGCCACTGAGCTCTCACCTGCCAGGCAGCGTGCTGAGCTTTTCACTTAAACAGGACAATGACACTAGCAGGGATGGACTGCTGTGACTACCTACTTGCAGACAAGGAAACTGAGGCTCAGAAAGATTAAGTTACTCAGAAAGATTAAGGTCATACGGTCAGATGGTGGAGAGCTGAAATTTGAGGCTGGAGGTTCTGACTTCGGACAGAGCCCGCTCTCACTGCCATCGGATACCGCCCCTGGTTACCTGGTACCTGGGCAGGTAACACTGTTTACCCACTTCCCTCTATTATCCGAGTCCTTATCATCCGGGGCACAGGACAAAGGGAAGAAGGTGGAGAGGGTCGGCTGGAGAGGCAAACGGCCATTTCACGTCAATTTCGCCATTTCATCCTTCTCTTCTTTACCCACAAAGACACCCGAGATGCGAACCTTTCCCAGAGCAGTCTTCACATGATTGAATTATAAAGTCTCTAAATAATCAAGAGCTTCCTATAATCTGTATAAAAGAAGCTTTAACCCCGAAACTGGGCCAAAAGCCACATCTGTATTTGGCAGAACAAAGTCCTTGAACTTACTACCATCAATTTAAATCTCACCCTTAGATATTTTTATTTTTGTTTTTATTTTTTAGAGAGAGGTGGTAAGGGAGGGAGGAAGAGAGGGAGAGAAACATAGATGTGTGAGAGACACATCGCTAAGATGCCCCTCACACACGCCCAACTGGGGAACTGGCTTGCAACCCAGGCATGTGCCCAAAGAATCGAACCGGCAACATTTTGGTTCACAGACCGGTGCTCAATCCACTGAGCTAAACCAGCCAAATCTAAGGCTCACCCTTAGGCTGGAGGCCACCTAATAGGCTACACAGCTTTTCTTTGATCTTCACAGTGTGAAAATCCTCCATGAGGTGTATTTCATTTTGGGGAGAAAGGGAACACTTCAAACAACTTTCCACAGTTTAAGTTCTACAGAGGTTTGCATAAAACCAAAGGATGAAATCATAGTAGAGTGAAATAACCCCTTGAATTGTCTTCTACCATATTTTATAAAACAGATATTTCTCACCAGTATTTGTAAATAAAACAAATAATTACTCCACACGTAAGAGTCCATTGAAATGATGGCCAGAACAAATAAAATTAACTAATAATGACATGAATCAGAACAGTGGTTACCCTGCTAACAGGGAGGATTCACACTGGGAAATGGCATCCAGGAAACTTCTGGAGTGCTGCTAGAAATGCTCTGTCTAGATCTTGTTTACATCTTGATACATATTACAAATACCAAGAATCACTGTGCCCTGCCCAGCGTGGCTCAGTTGGTTGGTGCGTTGTCCCATAAACCAAAAGGTCACAGGCTCAATCCCTGGTTGGGGCACGTACCTAGACTGCAGGTTCTGCTCCAGACAGGGAGTGTGCAAGAGGCAACCGATCAATGTTTCTCTCTCACACCAATGTTTCTCCCCCTCTCCCTCTACCGCTGAGCTCTACAATTAAGATTAGCACACTTCACACACTACACTGTTTGTTGGTATGTTGTATGTCAATTTAAAAAGAAACAATTAGCCCATTAAATGACTTGCAAATACCTCCGCAGCAAATATCTTAACATAGAAAAAAATCAGGTTTATGCATTTACCAGGGGTCAGCAAACTATGGCCACAGGCCACCAGCCTCTGTTATAAAGGAGGTGTTAGGGGATGCAGCCACAGGTAGCGTCCACACGACAGCTGCAGGGGTGAGTAGTTGTGACAGAGGCCTATGATCTTTAACGAAAGGTTTGCCAACACCAGACTTAAACTTCAAGTAACATCTTTAAACTGTCCCTTTTCTAGGATAGGTCAAATCAACCTCACCTAATACCAAACAACAAGGAGATTCATAGGACACCTTAGGAAATTACTCAGTTAAAGTAACTAAGAATTTTATAAAACTGTAACATGGGGGGTGGCAGCATTGTTTTGCCTTGAGTTTTAATGACACAGATCACAAATTGGGATTTTATTTGGCCTTAAACAATGACCAGGAAGGGCATAGGTAACTGGAAGCTTGCAAACATCACATCGTAGGGCCCTCCTCCACCTCTTCCAAAGTGGCCCTGTGCCTATCTCAGGTAATTCTGCCTGCTCAAAGGTTCTTGGTACTATCTCTGCAACCTCTGTGAGGCTATATTTACAGCAAAATAAAATGTTTTACAAAAAGCATCTCCCAAAACTGATTAGAAGTCTGTCTTCCTATATACGAATCAGCCCACAACCATAGAGGACAAGTTTACTCCCTCCTCCACCACAAAGCTCTTCCGTTATCTATACCTCTCTTGCCCACATCTCCACAGAGAGTCCCCTTTCTCAAGGACTCTCTTGCCCTAGAGAGCATTCATTCAATTCAATCAGCAAATATTCACTGAGCGCCCACTGTAAGTGTAGTATGTTCTGGATGCTATGGGTCTAACAGTGAACTTGCCTTGTGCAACCAACACAAATTATCATGTCTAATAATATAGTATAAACTATCGTTTGACTTTCCAGTGACTGTATCATGTTACTATAATTTTATTACCCTTACAGTCCACTGCATTCCCTCATTTTGTTCTCTTATGCATTGCTCAGATGTACGCTCAAGCAGCTAGGTTGTTGGATCCAAATTTCTTTATGGGCATCCTAGCTAAATGTTCTATTTGAAGAATCTGTCCTTCCTTTTCCTGACCAGTCAGGCTCAGTTGGCTGGGTGTCATCCAGCAAACCCAAAGGTCGCAGGTTTGATTCCCAGTCAGGGCACGTGCCTGGGTTGTGGGTTTTGTACCCTGTACAAGTGCGTGTGAGAGGCTACCGAGCGATGTTTCTGTTCCTCTCTTTCTCTCTCTCTAAAAATAAATAAATGAAACCCTAGGGGAAGAAAAAGAGAATCTGTCCTCTCTACAGTCTGTCAAGAACCTCTACAATGCCAGTCTCTTTTCTACCTGAACTCACGCTCTGTCCCCCTTCTGGTGTCTTGTTGTGTAAGTCTGATCACTATCTTCTCTGTGTAGCCTTCTGAATAGGTCATTAAAAGGTTCGACAGGAGAGCACTGTGGTCTCTAAGCACCTAAAGCACATGTCACCAGTGTGCACCGGAGCAGACAGGGGTTCCTATTCGGTGCTCCTTGGCTTCCCTCTCTCGCTAGCTGGGAGTCGCCCGCCTGGTTGTGCTGTCACGCCTACATCCGTCCACAGAGATGCGAGCGGGTCCGGGTCAGACACCTTCCCAAAGCTCAGACACAGTACGTTCACCAGTTTTCCCTCATCACCTTGGTGGAATAAAAAAGAATTTTTTAAAATGAAAGGGTAACAGTTAAAAGGGGCGAGTTACTGAGGAGAGATAGGTGACTTTGTAGCTTCCAATGTAAACAAAGAAAAGCTTTAAAAATAAGCACTGGCATACTTTTTTTAAAAAGTCAGTTAATGGGGAGCTATCACTATTTAAAAAAGAAATGCTCCTTAACTAAGACATTTTATCTAATTACGTGGCTCCTATACACACTACAGCTTTGACTAAGGCTTAGCCGAACACACTAAGCAAATTTAATCACTGGAAATAGTTTCCTTTTGTTAAAGCCAAATATCTCCCACCCCCCTCCCCCACAACTAAAAGCTTTTGGCCTTTCATACGTCACTGGTGGTTATTTGAAAAAATTGGGAATGTCCTTGAACTTCCATAAGTGTATCTGAACTCTATAAATTCTACAGTTTATATCAGAGAATCCGGTTGCAATCATTTTTGAAAATGCCAATCTATGTGAATAAAGCATAACACAAACGAACATTTAAAGCTTGGAACTGAAATATACACCAAAAGGTAACTCACGATTATGGTGAGGGTTGCTCTCTGGCAGAAAATCTGAAGGCACTTTATGCATTTTAAATGAATTTTAAATTTTAAGTAAACTAACTTTCAGGATGTCATCTTCTACTTTTAGAATTAACATCCAGCAAAAGTCATTATACAGATACAACCTGAAATTCTTGACAATTTGGCAAAAGCTAAGAAGAAAGTTGATTTTTCCCACTAAGGATAAAAATTTATCTTGTAACACTACACGATTTCATGTGATGTATATACAACTAAAAAAATAAACTATAAACACTTTCGAGCTATTCATGTAGAGAAGTGTTGTTACAAGTTACTTACAAATTACGTTCAAACTGAACTAACAAGCCAAACAGAGACAGACTCAGAGAGCAACTCGACAGCTCTGGGGTGATGCTGGCGGGGGCAGCGGTGAAGGGATTGAGCAAAAAGGAAAAAACTCATGGACAAGGACAACAGTGTGGTGATGGCTGTGGGGTGTGGGGATAAATGGTGATGGAGAAAATGGTTTTTAAAATTTTTAAATTAAGTTTAAAAAATTATCTTCATTAAAGCCAAATTTTTACTATTCATACCTGTTATCCTAGTACATGTTAAATCTACCTTAAAAGCAACAAAACAAGATTTACTGCAAAATATTCTGAATTTGCTGCTCTTCAGTAAACACCCAAAGCAAAGTCTAATAGTCTTATTTTAATGCTACAGTAAATGGAGCATAACCCTTCAACCTGGCTTACATCTGGAAGTGGTCCTCAGCTGCGCCCCCCTACCCCACCGCACCCCGCCGGGCTGGTAAAGATCCATGGCCAGTTAGGAACTGGCTGCACAGCAGGAGGTGAGCAGCAGGTCGGAGAGCTAAGCTTCCACTGCATTACAGCCTGAGCTCCACCTCCTGTCTCCTCCGACACACCCCCACCTTGCCCCACCCCACACCTTGGAAAAACTGTCTTCCATGAAACCGGCCCTCGTGCCAAAGGTGTTGGGGACTGCTGATATATGAAACTTAAAAAGTTTTTATTTTATTCAGTGAAGATGTCTTAAAGAACTGGACTTATATCCTCTCATGATATGTCCTTTATGCTATAGTTCTTTTGCTCTCAAAATACACAGTTTTGGAATTGAGAATGTTAAACTCCAGAGAAATGCCTTTCCCTCCAAACTGCTTACCTGAATATACTTCCTCTGTGTCTCATCATTTAAACCATGTGCAACATGCTTGGAAAACATCTTTTCCCTACCAGTTCTGGCATGGATACCAACCATAGTGACACCAGTGGGCTAAGGGGCATTTCCAATGGCCATCTGAAGATAAGCATCGTTAGCCTAAAAAGAAAGATTAAGAAGAAATCAGAAACGCAGAAATATTGTTTTGGTCCAAATTTTTGTTCCAAATATTTCACAGCTTTTTATGAATTTTCAGCCATCTCTTAAGCATGTTGAAAGTATTACCATTCCCCATATTCAAACAAAAGGTGTTAAAATATGGGATGACTGACTGCCCTGCCCAGGACCACAAATGTCCATGGAAAAACAGGAGCCAAAGCTAACCTTGGGAGTAAAACACAAACATTCCTCTGCAGCCGCTGTGCACTGAATAGTACTGCACTTTGATCTGGAATTACCAGGCAGGTAATTTGATGTACTGACAGAATACTCTAGTTTGGATCTCCTTTCTACCTGGTCTTCCCCACAGGGGGCCACACAGAACACAGAGGCTGACTAGTTCCTCACAATCCGACCTGAAACGGTGCCCACTCCCCGCACAGCAGTCAGACCTCTGACAGCAGTGGGGGCTCTGCACGCTGGGGCTATTATATAGGCCCACGGCGGGGGTGTAAACAGAGAACAAATACTGGCTCTTAAATCAGCTAGAGCATGGGATTGCTTCACCCTGACCCACAAACCTCCCACCTGCCTAGAACCTTAAATTATTGTAAAAGCTATAAAACGTAAAGGCAGAAACCAATGAAGACAGATGGCTCTTTTTCTAAACCAAGTCTGGTGACCTGGGCGGAAGGAAACAAAATAGCAAGGAAATTCTAAAAGACCTTGAGGGTTTCAGAGAAACCTATATACCCAGGCCTCAAAGAGATTTTCATTTAAAAAGTCAAACACCTGCCCTGGCTGGTGTGGCTCAGTGGACTGAGAGCCGGCTTGCAAACAAAAGGGTCGCTGATTTGATTCCCAGTCAGGGCATATGCCTGGGTTGTGGGCCAGGACCCCAGTTAGGGGCAGGCGAGAGGCAACCACACATTGATGTTTCTCTCCTTCTCTTTCTCCCTCCTTTCCCCTCTCTCTAGAAATAAATTAATAAAATCTTTTTGTAAATTAAAATTAAAAATTAAAAATCAAGCACCAATGTGTTTCATATGCAGAGTTAACTTTTAAAATATCAGGTATTACAAATCAGTTAACTGAAAGATCATTTCGTCCCTAAAGATAAATTTGAATTTGCAATTTTTAAAAATTTTTATTTTATTGTTGTTCAAATACAGTTGTTTTCATTTTCTCCCCACCACTTCCCCCCAACCCCACCCATCCCCATCTCCCTCCTCTGAACCCAACCTCCCTTGGTTTTGTCCATGCGTCCTTTATAGCTATTCCTGAAAATCCTTCCCCCTTTTCTCCCCATTATCCCCTCCTACCTCCTCTCTGGTTACTGTCGGTTTGTTCTTAATTTCAATGTCTCTGGATATATTTTGCTTGCTCGTTTGTTTTGTTGATTAGGTTCCACTTAAAAGTGAGATCATATGGTATTTGTCCCTTACCACCTGCTTATTTCACTTAGCATAATGCTCTCCAGTTCCATCCACACTGTCACAAAACATAGGAGCTCCTTCTTTCTTTCTGCTGTGTGGTAAGCATTCCATAGTGTAAATGTACCATAGTTACATTTGATCCACTCATTTGCTGATGGGCACTTAGGTAGCTTCCAGCACTTGGCTATTGTAAATTGTGCTGCTATGAACATTGGGGTGCATAGGTTCTTTTGGATTGGTGTTTCAGTGTTCTTAGGATATAATCCTAGCAGTGGAATTGCCGGGTAAAAAGGCAGTTCCATTTTTAGTTTTCTGAGGAAATTCCATACTGTTTTCTGTAGTGGCTGCACCAGTCTGCATTCC
The DNA here is from genome assembly GCF_022682495.2 of Desmodus rotundus. NCBI lineage: Eukaryota > Metazoa > Chordata > Mammalia > Chiroptera > Phyllostomidae > Desmodus > Desmodus rotundus. Next base: position 108,739,053 of record NC_071390.1, read on the forward strand.
CACCAACAGTACACCAGGGTTCCCTTTTCTCCACATCCTCTCCAACACTTGTTTGTTCATTTGTTTATGATGGCCGCTCTCACCCGTGTGAAGTGGTATCTCATTGTGGTTTTAATTTGAACCTCTCTGATGGCTAGTGATGCGGAGCATCTTTTCATAGGTCTCTGGGCCCTCTGTATGTCTTCCTTGGAGTATTGTCTGTTCAGGTCCTTTGCCCATTTTTAAATTGGGTTGTTTGTCCTCCTGGAGTGGACTTGTGTGAGTTCTTTATATATTTTGGGGATCAAACCCTTGTCCAAAGTATTATTGGTAAATAATACCCATACAGTTTTCCCATACAGTTGGTTCCCTTTTCATTTTAATTCTGTTTTCTTTATCCATGCAGAATATTTTTATTTTGATGAGATCCCACGTGTTTATCCTTTCCTTTATGTACCTTGCTATAGGGGACATATTGGTGAAAATATTGCTGCGTGGAATGTCTGAGATTTTCCTGCCTGTGTTCTCCTCTAGGACTTTTATGGTGTCATGACTTATATTTAAGTCTTTTATCCACCTTGAATTTATTTTTGTGTATGGTATAAGTTGGTGATCAAGTTCATTTTTTTACATGTAGCTGTCCAGTTCTCCCAACACCATTTGTTGAAGAGGCTATTTTTACTCCATTTTATGCTTCTGCCCCCTTTGTCAAATATTAATCAACCATAGAGACTTGGTCAATTACAACTGATACCACAGAAATACAAAGGATCATAAGACATTACTACAAAGAATTATATGCCAAGAAATTTGAAAACCTGGGTGAAATGGACAAATTTCTAGAAAAATATAATCTTCCAAAATTGAATGAAGAAGAAGAGAAAGCTTGAACAGGCCAATAACAGCTGATGAAATTGAAGCAGTAGTCAAAAAACTCCCAACACACAAAAGCCCTGGACCGGACGGTTTCACAGGAGAATTTTACAAAGCATTTAAGGAAGAGCCAACCCCTTTCATTCACCAACTATTCCAAAAAATCCAAGAAGACGGGAGACTCCCAAACTCTTTTTATGAAGCCATCATCATCAATTTTTTAAATCTTAAATTTAAAAGGGCGTATACACATTTTTTAAAAATTTATTTATTTTATTTTCAAAAAGGAGGAGGGACGGAGAAAGAGAGAGAAACATCAGTGTGTGGTTCCCTCTCAAGCACCCCCTATTAGGGACCTGGCCAGCAACCCAGGCTTTGCGCTGACTGGGAATCCAACTGGTGACACTTTGGCTCACCAGCCGGCACTCAATCCACTGAGCGACACCAGCCAGGGCTGTATACATATTTTTATCACTGATCCCCATGTGTGTAAACTTTAACACTGGATATTAACTGAGAAAATTTCCAATATTTAGATTCCTAAATTTCCAAAGAAAACTGTCAAATAGGTTATTAAAGTTTCTTGGTCCTTTGTGCAGTTTATACAACATAAACCTTCACCTGATTCTCATACACGAGAATGAGAAACATAACAAGAAGAAAGGCAGGTGACCTGAGTTCTTTTGCAGTGATGGGGGCCTTATCCCTCCATTCCAATGCTGTCCTTGGTAAGCAGCATGCAACTGACAGAAACTGCCCAAGAATACAATCAATAGCCATAAAACAGAAGCATCTTCTTTGATACAACTAACTGGCTCTCATATAGAAGAAGTTAAACAATACTTTAGCCTCATCAGCATGAGGCTCTGATCAGGGAGACCACCCAGTCACCGGGGAAGGCCAGCGGTCCCTTCTGAGCACAGACACGCAGAGCACAGGAAGAAGCAATGGCATTCCCGCCGTTCTGTCGGAGCCCGTCCACTGACCTGGAACTGCTGCACCGAGATTCCCCACTGCTGCTCTCTTGGGAGGCACAGCCACCAGAAGCCCTGCTCCCCACCCTCAGCTCACGGCCCACCAAGCAGCGTCCCATTTCCCATCTCCACCACTGGTGCACTAGGCCCTTCTCTTCTCATTCCGCTCCACCAACGGACAGCCTTCCACTCTCCCCTTTCTGAACTCCACCCCAGCATCGCTCTCGGGCACCAGAGCTCTTTCCCCAGGCCACCGCCTCCCAGGGCCCATTCAGGAGGGAGCGAGGGGCAAGTCTTCCCCAACAGGGGGTCTGCTACTGCTGCGGTCCTGAAATGGGAGAGACGAACGCTGGCAGGCTGACATGGAACATATTCTCATAGAAATGAGTACAAAGGGTGGTCAGATTCCACTGTATCATTAGTACAACCCTTTAGCTATATTATGAGTAGTACGTATTTGTATCTCCACAACATTGTTTCTGTGGAAAAATTTGTCCCGAGCTGTAACCAACAATCTGCAAATTTTGAAACTCATTCCCAGGCACGAAATGCACCTTGCCCATAACTAGTACATGATCTGAAGAATCTTTTTTTTTTTTTTTTTTTTTTTTTTTCTAAGCTACCTCAAGAGAAAATCTGAGTACACAGCATCACTCAGGAAGTTTTTTATTTTCTTTTTTTTTTTTTTTTTTTTTTTTTTTAAATTTATTTATTGTTATTTAATTACAGTTGTATGCCTTTTCCCCCATCCCTTCACCCCACCCCAGGTGAACCCACTTCCCTCCCCCCTCTCCACCCTCCCCCTTGGATTTGTTCATGTGTCCTTTATAGTAGTTCCTGTAATCCCCTCTACCTACTGTCCCCGCCCCCACCCCCCACCCCCGCCCTTGCTATTGTTACATTGTTCTTAACTTCAATGTCTCTGGTTATATTTTGTTTGCTTTTTCCTTCTATTGCTTATGTTCCAGTTAAAGGTGAGATCATATGGTATTTGTCCCTCACTTCCTGGCTTATTTCACTTAGCATAATGCTCTCCAGTTTCATCCATGCTGTTGCAAAGGGTATAAGCTCCTTCTTTCTCTCTGCTGCGTAGAATTCCATTGTGTAAATATACCATAGTTTTTGGATCCACTCGTTTGCTGATGGGCACTTCGGTTGCTTCCAGTATTTGGCTATTGTAAATTGTGCTGCTATGAACATTGGGGTGCACAGATTCTTTTGGATTGGTGTTTCAGTGTTCTTAGGGTATAATCCCAGCAGCGGAATTGCTGGGTCAAAGGGCAGTTCCATTTTTAGTTTTCTGAGGAAATTCCATATTGTTTTCCACAGTGGCCTCACCAGTCTGCATTCCCACCAACAGTGCACTAGGGTTCCCTTTTCTCCGCATCCTCTCGAACATTTGTTTGTGGATTTGTTTATGTTGGCCATTCTGACTGGTGTGAGATGATACCTCATTGTGGTTTTAATTTGCATCTCTCTGATGGCTAGTGACGCTGAGCATCTTTTCATATGTCTCTGGGCCTTCTGTATGTCTTCCTTGGAGAAGTGTCTGTTCAAGTCCTTTGCCCATTTTTTAATTGGGTTGTTTGTCTTCCTGGAGTGGAGTCGTGTGAGTTCTTTATATATTTTGGAGATCAGGCCCTTGTCTGAGGTATCATTGGCAAATATGCTTTCCCATATTGTTGGTTCTCTTTGTAATTTGGTGCTGTTTTCTTTAGCCATGCAGAAGCTTTTTATTTTGATGAGGTCCCATTTGTTTATTCTTTCCTTTATGTCCCTTGCTTTAGGGGATGTGTCTGTGAGGATGTTGCTGCGTGGAATGTCTGAGATTTTCCTGCCAATGTTTTCTTCAAGGACTTTTATGGTGTTACAGCTTATATTTAAGTCTTTTATCCATCTTGAGTTTATTTTCGTGTATGGCGTAAGTTGGTGATCGAGTTTCATTTTTTTGCACGTAGCTGTCCAGATCTCCCAACACCATCTGTTGAAGAGACTGTTTTTGCTCCATTTTATGCTCCTGCCTCCTTTGTCAAATATTAATTGATCGTATAGATTTGAGTTTATTTCTGGGCTCTCTATTCTGTTCCATTGGTCTATGAGCCTGTTTTTATGCCAGTACCAGGCTGTTTTGATTACCGTTGCCTTGTAATACAGTTTGATATCAGGTATTGTGATACCTCCTGCTTTGTCCTTCTTTCTCAAAATTGCTGCTGCTATTCGAGGTCGTTTATGGTTCCATATGAATTTCTGTAATGTTTGTTCTATATCTGTGAAATATGTCATGGGTACTCTAATAGGGATTGCATTGAATCTATAGATTGCTTTGGGTAGTATGGCCATTTTGATGATGTTAATTCTTCCAATCCATGAACATGGTACATGCTTCCATTTGTTTGTATCTTCCTTAATTTCTTTCTTCAGTGTTGTGTAGTTTTCTGAGTACAGGTCTTTTACCTCCTTGGTTAGGTTTATTCCTAGGTACTTTATTTTTCTTGTTGCTATATCGAATGGGATTTTTTTCCTGATTTGTGTTTCTGCAGTTTCGTTGTTGGTGTACAGGAATGCCTTTGATTTCTGGGTATTGACTCTGTATCCAGCTATTTTGCCAAATTCATTTATTAGGTCGAGTAGTTTTTGAGTGGAGTCTATAGGGTTTTCCATGTACACTATCATGTCGTCTGCAAACAGTGACAGTTTCATTTCCTCCTTTCCAATTTGGATGCCTTTTATTGCTTTTTCTTGTCTGATTGCTGTGGCTAGGACTTCCAATACTATGTTGAATAGGAGTGGTGAGAGAGGGCATCCTTGTCTTGTTCCTGATCTTAGTGGGAAAGCTCTAAGTTTTTGTCCATTGAATGTGATGCTGGCTGTAGGTCTCTCATATATGGCCTTAATTATGTTGAGGACTGCTCCCTTTATTCCCACTTGGCTGAGTGTTTTTATCAGAAATGGGTGCTGTATCTTATCGAATGCTTTTTCCGCATCTATTGATATGATCATGTGATTTTTGTCTTTGCTGTTGTTGATGTGATGTATTATGTTTATTGATTTGCGAATATTGTACCATCCTTGCATCCCTGGGATGAATCCCACTTGGTCATGGTGGATGATCTTTTTAATATATTGCTGGATGCGGTTTGCTAATATTTTGTTGAGAATTTTAGCGTCTATGTTCATCAGCGATATTGGCCTGAAGTTTTCTTTCTTCGTTGTGTCTTTATCTGGTTTTGGGATTAGGATGATGTTGGCTTCATAAAAAGAGTTTGGGAGTCTTCCATCAGTTTGGATTTTTTCGAATAGTCTGTGAAGGATAGGGGTTAGTTCTTCCTTAAATGCTTTGTAGAAATCTCCTGTGAAACCATCTGGTCCAGGGCTTTTGTGTGATGGGAGTTTCTTGATGACTGCTTCAATTTCCTTTGCTGATATTGGTCTGTTCAGGTTTTCTGCTTCTTCTTCAGTCAGTTTTGGAAGATTATATTTTTCTAGAAATGTGTCCATTTCATCTAGGTTTTCAAATTTCTTAGCATATAGGTCTTCATAGTAATTTCTTACGATCCTTTGTATTTCTGTGGTATCAGTTGTAATCTCTCCACTTTCATTTCTAATTCTGTTTATTTGGATCCTCTCTCTTTTCTTCTTGATAAGCCTACTTAAAGGCTTGTCGATTTTGTTTATCTTTTCAAAGAACCAGCTTCTGGATTCATTGATCCTTACAATTGTGCTTTTAGTCTCTATGTCATTTAGTTCTGCTCTGATCTTGGTTATTTCCTTCCTTCTGCTTGCTCTGGGCTGTCTTTGTTGTTGTTCCTCCAGTTCTTGTAGGCGTAGGGTTAGGTTGTTTGTGTGAACTGTTTCTAACTTCTTAAGGTAGGCCTGTATTGCTATGAACTTCCCTCTCAGGACTGCCTTAGCTGTGTCCCATAGGTTTTGGGTTGTTGTGAGTTCGTTTTCATTTGTTTCCAGGAAGTTTTTGATTTCTTCCCTAATCTCGTTCTTGACCCATTCATTGTTTAATAGCATGCTATTCAGTCTCCATGATTTTGAGTGTTTTGGGTTTTTACCCTTGGGGTTGGTTTCTAGTTTCAGACCCTTGTGGTCAGAGAAGATGCTTGATATGATTTCAATTTTCTTGAATTTGTTGAGGGTTGCTTTGTGTCCTATCATGTGGTCTATCTTTGAAAAAGATCCATGGACACTTGAAAAGAATGTGTATTTTGCTTCTTTGGGATGAAAAGCTCTGTATATATCAGTTAAGTCCATTTCCTCTAGGGTATTGTTAAGTGACACAATATCTTTGTTAATCTTTTGTTTGGAAGACCTGTCCATTTTTGATAGTGGGGTGTTAAAATCCCCTACTATAATTGTGTTGCTGTCAATATCTTTCTTGAAATCCTCCAAGATTTTCTTTATGTATTTGGGTGCTCCTATGTTGGGTGCATATATATTTATAATGTTTATGTCTTCTTGGTGGATTCTTCCTTTGAGTATTATGAAGTGACCTTCTGGGTCTCTCTTTATGGCCCTTCTTTGGAAGTCTATTTTGTCTGATATGAGTATTGCTACCCCTGCTTTTTTTTCCTGTCCGTTTGCTTGGAAAATTTGTTTCCAGCCCTTCACTTTCAGTCTGTGTGAGTCTTTTGTCCTGAGATGGGTTTCTTGTAGGCAGCATATGTGTGGGTCATGTTTTCTTATCCATTCAGCTGTTCTATGTCTTTTGATTGGAGCATTTAATCCATTTACATTTAAGGTTATTATCGATAGGTAGTTATTCATTGCCATTATTTCCTACCTGTGTTCCTCTGTCTTTCTCTTTTCCTTCCTTTCCTTAAAGCAGTCCCTTTAGCATCTCTTGCAGAGCTGGTTTGGTGGAGCTGTATTCTTTTAGACTTCTTTTGTCTGGGAAGCTCTTTATTTGGTCTTCTATCTTGATTGAGAGCCTTGCTGGGTAAAGTAGTCTTGGTTGGAGGCCTCTGGTTCTCATTACTTGGAATATTTTTTGCCATTCTCTTCTGGCTTGGAGCGTTTCCATTGAGAAGTCAGTTGCTATCCTTATTGGGGCTCCCTTGTATGTTACTTCCTTTTTCTCCCTTGCTGCCTTTAAGATCCTCTCTTTGTCTTGGAAATTTGCCATTTTAATTATGATGTGTCTTGCAGTGGGTCTCTTTGGGTTCCTCTTGTTTGGGACTCTCTGTGATTCCTGGATTTGGGTGACTTTTTCTCTCCTCAGATTGGGGAAATTTTCCATCATTACTTTTTCAAACAGGTTTTCTATCCCTTGCTCTTCTTCTTCTCCTTCTGGTATTCCTATTATACGGATGTTGTTACGTTTCATGTTGTCCTGCATTTCCCTTATTGCCTCTTCATTCTTTCTGAGCCTCTTTTCCTTTTCTTGTTCCTTCTGGGTGTTTTTTTCTACTTTATCCTCCAGCTCGCTGATCCGATCCTCTGCTTCATCAAGTCTGCTTTTAATTCCTTCTACTGTGTTCTTCAATTCAGAAATTGTATTCTTCATTTCCTCTTGGCTCTTGTTGATATTTTCTATTTCCTTTTTCATGTTGATATAGTTTGCAGTGAGTTCATTGTAGTTTCCTTGTAGTTTCTGGTAGTTCTCTTTGAGCTCAGAGAGCTCAGTGAGCTTCCTGATGACCATTGCTTTGAACTCAGTATCTGATAGTTGACTTGCCTCTTTTTCGGTTAGTATTCTTTCTGAGACTTCCTCCTTTCCTTTCATTTGGGAATTGTTTCTTTGTCTTCCCATTGTTTGTGAGGCTCTTCTTGTTGGCCTCTGCTTCTTAAATTGCTTTGTTCTGAATCCCTGGGTTTATGATATGAACTTCTATGGTAGAATGCCAATGGGATTCGGTGGTGCTGTCTCCTTACTCTCCTGTGCTCACTGGTCTTGAGCTGACGTTTATGTGTTTAACACGGTCTAACTCTAGTCTTTTCAGCACTCCAGGTTTTGTTGTCGCACCTGTGGGAAAAATAGAAAGGGGGGGAGAAAGAAAAGGAAAAAACAAACAAACAAACAAACAAACAAAAAAAACCAAAGATGGGAAGGAGGGAAAAAGGAAATAGGAAAGGAGGAAAGGGAGGAAGGAGGGAAGAAGGATTAAAGAAAGATCGGAGGCAAGATAAGAAGGAATTTTAACAAAAATTAAAACATAGAAATAGATAAAAGAAGGGAGGAAGAAGACATAAAAATGGTAAAGGATGGGAGGAAGAAGGAATGAAAGAAAAAAAAGAGAGAGAGAGGAAGAAGGAGTTCAGGGGGAAAGGAAAAGGGAAAAAAAAAAAAAAAAAAAAAAAAAAAGGGGGAAAAAAAAAAAAATCTTCTGTTGGCTTTAAACCGTTCAGGTTATTTCTGCTGTTGTCCTGTCTGTGCAACGGGAGGCGGTGGTTGGAAGGATTGGTTTCACTTTTCTTCCTTCCTGGGTCACACTCTTCACTGTTTTGTAGGTGTGGTCCCTGGCAGGCAATCAGGCCGTTGATCAGCCAATCCAGCAGCTTTGTTCTTGGGACTCTCGAGTGGCCGCTCCAGCCGCTTTGGCTCCGGACGCGTGCGCGCGCAGCAGGGGAATCCAGCCGCTTCGGGTTTGTGACGTTATTTGGGCTCTGAGCGCGCAGCCGGCCGACCGATCGAGCCGCCCAGGCTAGGGAGGCTGGCGCGCCGCCTGATCTGAAGAATCTTTATATCTGCCTTAAAAATGACTAAAAAATACAGTGTGGCCTGAAAGTTTAATATAAAATGCCTAAAATTAAGGTGGCAATACATTAAGAAAATAAAAGGTGTTTTTTTAAAAAATAATTCATTTTACATTTATACTTAAATCCCCTATGTGATACACATTCCCTCACTAAATGAACACACTATGCGCACAACCTGGATATGCTCACACCCACAATTCCAACGCCCACATGGCAACGTACCTTCACATACTCTCTCTGCAACATGAATTTAATAATGTCTGTTATGGATTCTTTTATATCAGCAGGAAGATTCTGGAAAAGAAAAGGGAGCAAAATTAATTTTGGAAGCTTTTGTGTGTACTTACAGACTGAATTTATTCTAATTTCATATATTCTATTTTTTTAATTTATTTCTTAATTGGGTTGTTTGGTTTTTTGGTGTTTAGTTTTTTAAGTACTTTGTAAATTCTGGATATTAACTCCTTATCAGATGTCTCAGCAAATGTGTTCTCCCATTCTGTGGGTTATCTTTTTATTCTGTTGCTGTGCAAAAACTTTTTAATTTGATGTAGTCCCATTTGTTTATTTTTTCTTCTGTTTCCCTTACCTGGGAAGATATATCCGATAAAAAATTGCTACGAGCCATGTCTGAGATTTGGCTGCCTCCGTTTTCTTCTAGGATTTTTATGGTTTCAGGTCTAACATTTAAGTCTCTGATTCACTTTGAATTTATTCTTGTGTGTGGTGTAAGAAGTTAGTGTAGTTTCATTTTTCTCTATATGTCTGTCCAATTAAACAACCCAATAAAAAAACAGGCAAAGGACCTGAATAGACACTTCTCCAAAGAGACATGCAGATGGCCAATAGACTTATGAAAAGATGCTCAATGTCACTCATCAGAGAAATGCAAATTAAAACCACAGCGAGATAGCACTTCACACCTGTCAGAATGGCTATTATCAATAAATCAACAAACAACAAGTGCTGGCGAGGATGTGGAGAAAGAGGAATCCTTTTGCATTGTTGCTAGAAATGCAGACTGGTTCAGCCGCAGTGGAAAACAGTATGGAGATACCTCAAAAAATTAAAAATGGATCTGCCTTTGACCCAGTGATCCCATTTCTGGGAATATATTTAAAGGAACCCCAAACAATAATTCAAAAGAACATAATCACCCCCATGTTCAATGCAGCATTATTTACAATCGCCAAGATATGGAAGCAGCCCAAGTGTCCATCAATAGATGATAAAACAACTATGGGATATTTACACAATGGAATACTATTCGGCCATAAAAAAAGAAAACGTTATCCTTTGCGATAGTATGGATGGACCTGGAGAACATTATGTTAAGTGAAATAAACCAGTCAGAGAAAGATAAATGCTGTATGATTTCACTCATATGAGGAATCTAATCAACAAACTGAACTAACAAGGAAAATGTGGACAGACTCATAGAGAGCAGGAGGACAGCTAGTTGAGGTGGGGGGAGGTTAGGAGGTGGAGGGATTGAGCAAAAAAAGAAAAAGGACTCATGGGCATGGACAACAACAGTGTGCTGATTGCTGGGGAAGGGGGGATATAAGGGGACTAAAAGGTAATGTAAAAGAAAAATACAATAAAGATTTTTAAAAAATAGATTTCATTTCTTTTTAGAGAAGGGGAAGGGAAGGAGAAAGGGAGGGATAAGAATATTGCTTGGTTGCTTCTCAAATGCACTCTGACCAGGGACCGAACCTGTGAGGCAGGCACATGCCCTGATCTGGAATTGAACTGAACTTTCATTTTGCAGGATGATGCCCAAACAACTGAGCCACACCGGTCAGGGCTATATGCTGTTCTTTAAAACTCAGTTAAGAAAAGCATTTTTTGAGATTCCTTACCCTTTTCCGTAGCTTTCTGAACAGGGGTCTGAGATAGGACTCAGTCTGTTTCTGCGTAGCACTGTTCAGTTTACCCTGCACACTGCGCTTCACATAGTCTTCCCTGGCATTCAGTTCTTTAGCCCAAACACCGAGAAGGAACTGTGGAGAGAATGGGTGAATTTAGACGACAGTGCCACCCAGTGGTTGAACAGGTTTAAAAGTTTGCTAACACAAAGTACGCAGTGTAGTACCATCCTTAAATTTCTTGACTGATTACATTATTATCCACTAATACTTAATTAATGAACTATATCTGCTCATTCTGTCACAAATGTTTTAAAGTAGCACCTTTGACGATTCACAAACCCCCCTGTTCTATATATGTTCCTAGTTCAAAGATAATCCATTTCCCGCCAAAAGAATCACCCAATTACATGAATAAGTATTTGGTAGAAATAAACTTTCACTTATATTTCTATCACATAAAATTTGCCGCACCTAGATTATCAGCCATAGCACCATATAGGCTTTGATAGTTAATAAATCCCCCAAGTACGATGTCGTACTATGTGGACTTTCTACTTTTGCAGCAGAGACAATAATTTAGTTAAAAATTCCCACCAAAGTGCCTAAATAAAAGAGAAGAACAGAACAGAAAAAAAAGAACCTATGACCCATACTTTCCCCCTAACCAACCCCGGAAAACGACCACAGTGCCCGCTGGGGTGACCTGTACGACGAGCACCCTCCTGGAGGCAGGTGACAGCAAGGGCTGAGGAGAACATACCCGACTCCTGGCCTCCGTGCGATCCTGTATAAGGAGGCGCTGTCATTCTAAAATTCCAGTTCATGATGTATAGTTTCGTGCCCTACCCAGTCCCGTATCATTTCCTCAATAGATTCAGAGTCTTTTTTAAAAGACCTTATTTATTTATTTATTTTTAGAGAGAGGGAAGGAAGGGAGAAAGAGGAGGAGAGAAACATTGATGTGAAAGAGAAACATCAATCGCTTGCCTGTAAGACACGCCCAAACCAGGGACCCGGCACATGTCGGGTCACCACTAAACAGGCCTTACAAGAAATGTTAAAGGAATTTTTTTTCTCAACTTCAAAGAAAGGGCTCAAGTGAGTAACAAGAAAACAATATGAAAAGTAGAAATCTCACTGTTAAAGGTACATATAGAGTAAAGGCAGTGAATTATTCATGCCTATGGAGGTTCAGACAAAAGTAGTAAAAACAATTGCAACTACAATAATTAATTAAGGGATACAGAAGAGAAAAAGATGTAAAATGTGACATCAAAAACATACGACTTCTGGTCAAGATGGAGGTGTAGGTATACATGGCTCACCTCCTCTCACAACCACAGCAATAATTACAACTAGATTACAAACAAGTATCACCCAAAATCATCAGAAAATCAATCTGTATGGAAGTCAGACAACCAAGAAGCCCATTCATCCAGAAAGGCAGGAGGGGCGGAGATGCACAGAGGCGTGGAGAGGAGCACAGACGTGGAATGGGTGGTCCCATGCCCACATGTGGTGGATAAAAATCAAGAGGGGTACCTCAGGAGGGTCCCAGCTCAACACCAGACCACCCAGCTCAGGGTTCCAGATTCAGAATATATGTCCCCCATAACTTCCTGATTCAACAATTCCACTTCTGGGTATACATGCAGAAAGGAGGGACTAGAACAGGTATTTGTACACCCAAGTTCATCAGCTTTATTCACAACAGACAAAGGTTAGAAACCACTCAAACGTCCATCTAGGATGAAGGGATAAACAAAATGGGGTTCATACAGACAATGGAATATATTTCAGCCTTAAAATAAAGGGAAATTCTGACACATGCTACAACACGGATGAACCTCCAAGGTGTTACACTAAGTTTGGAGACTGGTCCAGTGGAGCCTTCAGATGACCTCAGCCATTCACCTGACTGCAATCACCTGCAAGATCCCAAGCCAAACACTGCCCCGCTTAGCTCAATCAAACCATGGAACTGTGAGAGATAATAATAAATTATCTTACAGGTTTCAGAATGGTCTGTCCCAGTCACAGATGACTGCAAAGATTTTATAACAATGAATTGTTTTAGGCTACCAAGCTTCGGGTGGTTTGTTCCATAGCCATAGATACCCACGCCTGTGGCCAAGTAAATGATAGAAGAAGTGGGTAAGTGAATAAGGCCACAGGGCATCTGAACAACACTATTGTACATGACATTTGCCCAAAGCATAAAACATACTCTTTTCAAGAGCCTGAAGAATAGTCACCAAAACAAACCATGAGCTGAGCCATAGAACAGTACCAGAGCCCTAAATGTAAAAGCTAAACCTTACTAGCTTTTAGAAGAAAATTCACAAGAGTCTTCAAGATCTTAGGATATGAAAAGATTTCTTGGGCAAAACACTGAAAGCAAGAATGATAAAACCAAATCCTGATAAAGTAGACTTCATCAAAATTTAATATTCACCCCCCCCACCACACACACAGACAAAAGATACCAATGAGATAATCATTAAGGCACAGACCAGGAGAAAATAGTCACAAAATATATTTGTGTGTATCTCACAAAGGATTTATATTCAGAATATATGAAGAACCCCTACAACTCAAAAATAAAAAGAATCCAATTAAAACGTGAAGACTTAAACATGTGCTACACAGAGAAAATATAGACAATAAGTCCACAATAAAAATGCTCACGATCTTTCGTTATCTGGGAAATGAGAATAGAAGCACAATGACATACTATTACACATACGAGAAAATGGTTAAAATTAAATGACTAACAATAACAAATGCTGATGCCATCTGGAAATATTTGGCATTTCTTAAAAGTTAAGCACACATTCACTCTTCCTATTCAGCAAGTCCACTTCCAGGTGTTTACCCAAGAGAAATAACTTAAGTTCAAACAAAATTTTGTATAAGAATGTTCACGGCAGTTTTATTCATAACGGCCAAAATTTGAAGACATATGGTGGTATATTCATATGACTGAATACCATCGGCTACTGATATCCGCAATAACATGGGTGAATCTAAAAATCATTATGCCGATCAAAACAAGCCAAACACTACGACTTCATCTATAAGAAAAAGTAGAACAAGTAAAATTAATCTATGGCGACAGAATTTGAAAAGGTGGTTGCCCAGGGGAGGAAAAGGAGGAATGTGGGATGGGACAAGAAGGGGCGCCAGGGAACTTTCTTAGATGATGAAAATGCTCTGTATCTTCACAAGGGTAGTGGTTACAAGCTCACACATAGTTGTCAAAATGCACAGAACCGTATGCTTAAGATATGGGCTTTAAAAAAATTTTTTAAGTTACATCACCAGCAGTAAGTAATCTGGGAACTTTTTCCATTTTTCCTTGCAATGATGCAATTGGTCAAACTCCATCGGACTTCGTACTATTCTAGTTTATGTGCCATAATGATATTCTTCTGGCTTTGTTCTGTCTGCTTACCTTGTTAACTTCTGGTGTGAGGATCTCTATTTTTCTTAAACGTTGAAAAGCGTCATAATCAGTTTCTCCAAATAGTCTGATTGGTTCTCCTCTTTCTCTCAGTCTTCTGATAACCTACTTAAAAAAAACAAACACAGTAGTAATTCCTTACATTATCAGTAATAGTAATTCCTATTTTAGGTGACCAAACACTTATTTTGAAATGTCAATGCAAAAGTTGTGTTTGTCTTTCCTTCAATTTTCCATCAACAAACATACTAACTCACTGTCACACCTTCAATGGTCCTAATGGTTTCAGGTCCTTTGGATGTTTCAGGAAGGTACCAATCTATATAGTAGAATACATAAGAAAAATACAAGATGGGAGCGAGTGATGATACTTATATAGAGAAGGAAAATACGGTTTGGAGCCAGCTGATGACTCAATGGCCAGAGCCAAGGTCAGGTGCAACACTACACTTAAACCAAACACTTGTCCCCCAGAAGGGAAAGTGAGCACGATCGAGATGCGGCACGTGCAGGGCTTCTGAGGAGCGGACAATACTCTGCTTCTTGACTTGGGTGATGGTTATTCGAGTGTTGGTTTTAAAATTATCCATTACATTGGACATACGTGTTTTATACACCATGTACATACTGTATTTCATGAAGAGGAGATACAAAAATTATAATTAAAAGTTGGTCCAAATTTTTTTTTCTAGGTACCAAGAGCTTTAGCTGGGAACACATTAAGAAACTGTTAGCAGGGCTCCCAATGGATTAACTGAAGCTTGTATTAGAAAGAAACTTAAGGGGTCTATTGCCTTCTCTAATCAATGCAGAAGTGACCTCAAAAACACCTTTGTCAGGTCCCCATCTGACAAGTGACAGGAATTACATTTCCTCATGAAACAGCCGGCACGCCATTTTTGGATATGTTTTGCTTCTCAAAGTAAACTAAAATCTACCTCTCTTAAATTTCTACCCCATGATCTTAGCTCTACTTTATGAAAGCACAGAGAATACTCAATTCCTTTTCAAAACTAGAGCTGCTGTCAGTGGATGCTTTCAAAAGTCTCTAAAATTCCTCTCTTCAGGCTAAGTATTCAAAATACCTTCCTCTAATTCCACATGACAGCTTCCAGAGTCAGCCATCCTTTCCTGTGAGAGTTCCCTTTTGTCCAAAGCTCAGTTTGGTCTTGTACCATCTGAACAGTTTGAATTCTTTGTATAACATAAGTATCCTTATCCAAGGATATGTTTACTGATTTTATATTTTATTTATTGATTGGCTTTTATTGGTTTGGTAGCGAGACAGAGACAGAGAGACAGACAGACAGGCAGACATCAATCAGTTGCCTCCCACACACACCCTGACCAAGGGATCTAACCCTGACTGGGAATTGAACCTGAAAACCTTTCTGGTGTACAGGATGATGCTCCAACACACTGAGTCTCCAGCCGGGGCTCACATAAATATCTTACAAAATATTTTTTAAAGAAAATAATAGTTGGTATTGACCAGGGCATGGGCAAACACTACAGATGAGGATATAAACCAGTGTAACTGATTTAACAGGCTAAGCAGGTCCCTGCACAGCTCCGTCAGCTCTACAGCCGTCTCCTCCAGGCAGACCTCCCCTCTCACTGCCGACCTCAGCCAGCCCTAAATTCCTGGCCTGGAACTTCCTATGTGATCTCACATCCAGCCCTTCCTATGGTACACTAGTGCCCCCATTTTTGTCAGTTCCCCAAGTGTCGTTTACCCACTTTCGGCTGCCATCTTTAGCCAGGGCAGCAGTTCCCAGTGACACAGGGCTACGGGGTGGGCATCCGCCCCCTCCTGGCTATGTCTCAAGTCCCTACAAGTTCTCACAGTTAGGAATACAATTCGCCCTGAATGTGCCCTGGGCAGCAGCCCTCTTCCCTTCAGGAAGGCATGTCTATTAACTTGTCTTATGCTCTGCAATGTACCTTAAATGTTGTACCATCTGCTCTCCCCTTCCCGCAATCCTTCATGAAGACAGGATTGTGAGAGTTGTTCCCCTATTTTCAAGGGACCGAGCCTCTGCACCCTGTTACAAAATCAGGCAGTCAGAGAAAGACAAATACCATATGATCTCACGTAGAACAGACTGACAGCTGTCAAAGGGGAGAAGGGTTAGGGGGCTGGGTGAAAAAAAAAGATGAGGAATTAAGCAAAAAACAAAAACAAAACAGACACAGACAACAGTGTGATGTTTGCCAGACGGCAGGTGGAAGAGAGCAAAGGGGGATAAAAGGGGACGGAAAGAGATTTGACTTCAGGTGGTGAACACACAATGCAGTGTGCAAAAAGGTGTTATTGAGCTGTACACTTGAAACCTGTGTGGTTTCATTAACCAATTTCACCCCAATAAATTTAATTAAAAGATAAAAAAGTGATTATAATAAAACAAACTATTTTGAAAGTTAAAAAAGCATCTATTGCATGAATATAGGGTGCAAAAAAAATACTCAGTTGTTGCAAATTACTGATGAAGATGCTATCTGTGACAAATGTAAGGAGAGTAAGAGAGGAACCCATTCAGGTGTCAGAGATCTGGACCTACAGGAACTGGGAAAGAAAACAGCTCCTCCCCACAAAGAAAAACTCATGCATTTTATTTGTCTTGATCTAAAATCTGCTAGTCAGAGCTCCCAAAGCTTTCTCTCAACTCTGGTTTCCAAAGAACCATTTTTGTGATGTTAAGAAGACAAATGGTCAGCTGCCAAAAAACCTGGGAAAAGTTTTTAGCCTCAGGAACTGAGGGAAACACAAGGGAGCGACTGACCTGAAACTTAGTGACAGGGACACTAAGCAGAAAAACCTCATCTCAAAACCACCTTGCAGTCTGCGGGCGTACCCTCCCAATGTGGGAATAGATGACAGCGGGGGTTGGGTGGGCAGGGCAGAGGAAGTGCACTATGGACGTGTAGGAGGAAGTCCATCTGCCCTGAGGCAGCCACGTTGTGGGGAGGGGTGCAGGAAGGGAGCCCTTCAAGTCTTCCCAGGTTTGAGATGTCCTGAGCTTCAGCTACCTTCTGACCTCCCGCTGCACCGGTGGAAGAAACTCGGGGGGAACTGCCTAGCAGAATCCCATTACACCCCACATTCATGAGCAAAATAATTGTTACTGTTTCATCAAAAGCTCAGAAATAACCGAAGTAAATGCAACAAATCACTAAAGTAGCAATTAGTAACAGTTATTGAACTCAAAACCAGGAGCACTCCAAACCAATTCCAACACGGAGTGTGGCTCTGGGCTACATCGTTATAAAGCAGCCTATATAGTGAGACAGCAGAGACTGTTTCTTCCTCATGGGGATTGGTTGTAATATTAGAATTTTCTTAAATGATAGGGAATTGGTGAGTAGTTACCTTACATCAACCTTCAGAAACAGTTCAAGTTTTGCTTCTGATTTCCAGAGGCATAATAAGAAAAGACCCTAGTCATGCTAGACTTGCAAAATCAGCTAAATTAAGCTTTGCTTGTATGACTAAATTAGCTTTGTCTGCCCAGGGAATTTTCTAGGTTGTTTTTTATTTGAACTGTTTTAAGGAAAAAATTGTGTGTGTTGGAGGGGTTACACAGCAAGAGGTAAATGGAAAACTGTTAACCCCGCCACATCCTTAATACACCCCTTTAATAATCAAGAAGCATTTATGGATTGATTTCCATGAGAAAGCCACTGTCCTAGGCTCTGTAGCTATAAAGCTTGGGGGGGCACCCCCAAACATGATGTCTCTCTCAAGAAGCATACAGACCAGTAAGAAAAAAAGAACAAAACAAAACCCCGTAAGTACAAGGCTGTAAGTGCAGTGATCAAAGCCTGCTAAGTTATTACGGAAGCACAGTGATGGGCACACAACGCAGCTTCAACAACGGCTGGAGGAGGTTTCAGCAGAGCTGAGTCTCAAGGAAGAAAAAGACAGGAGCCAGGAGAAGAGGAAGGGAATGGAAATGGGCAGGCAGCATAGGAAGGGCAAGGAGAGGAGACACACGTGCAGTGTGAACAGGGACAGCCCTGCAGGGCAGCTGGAAATGATGCTGGAGAGACAGACAGGGATGTGCCACCGAGAGCGCAGTAAGCTGGTAGGTGTGGACTGAACCTTGCCAGCAGGGGCGTGGCACGGCCCCATCTGAGACCTCTTTGGCAGCTGGCTACAGAATGGCTGAAGGGAGACAAGGCTGGAGCAAGCATCAGTGAGGGCTGGGCCAGTGTGGGCGGGAGCTGGCTTTTACCATCTCACAAAAGTCAATGAAGTTTTTAGGAATTTGAGAGAGACATTATGCAGTCTTTGATAGTTTGAAATCAGCCATGATGGGAATATTTACTGTCTCTGCCCATTTACTTACTTCAACCTTGGAGTCACTCACCATGTGACTTATCTGATTAGTAAACTTGGGGAAAATAATTGGGTTCATTATCTCCATCCTTACCCCCACCCCTTGTGTCTTGGCTTTTGGGAGTGAGCTGCCCGAAGCAGCAGAAGCTCTGCTTTGCTCCTCCAGGGCCCAGGGATGTGGGAGCTGGGAGCAAGGCCCTGCCTGGGTGGGTAGATCTGTGAACTGTTGGAGTTCAGTATTAGCAGGCCGAGTTCCGCAGTGGGTAAGCCATACCTTCCAACCAAGCCCTTGTCAGTCATAGAGGAGAATGTTAATCTTCCATTAGCCTTTCTCTTTTGTTTTGTTTCTCAATTTGTCCAGAAGTCAGGCAGGGAGGAAGAGAGCTATTTTCTGAGCCCCTTCAATACAAATGGAAAGGACTCAAATGTCAATATCCCCACACCACCCCAAAGCTCTTTGGCTTCCAGGCAAAGCACCAGGACCACCCTGGCAACCATTAGATCTGGGTCAAGGCAATGAGCAGTGGCAGCTTGTCCCAGGCTGATCCCCTGAACCTGTCCCCGTGGCCCCCTTTTCTCTGACTTCCCAGTGAGCTAAGGCAGCCCAGCTACAGCTCTCCTGTTGCTTCTTCTATGCTGAGCCCTTCCTTGTTTCACTGTCCCAGCTTAATAAATGTACTCACACAGTCACCTGGACTTGTGTTGTGAAATCTTTGCTACACGAAGTCAAGAACCCACGCACTACAGCTGGCCCTAGGCAGACCCGCTCAGGGCCAGGCTCCTGTCTGGTAACACTATGTGGCTGGTTACTTTAGGTCTCTGAGTTCGGAAAACCCACCATACCAGCTTCCCCTGAGTTTGTCAGGTTTAGTAGGTGGCTTCTTTTTTGTCCACAACATAAAATATTGGAAAGTCAGGGGGTCAAATATTACTTAAAGATACTTGGGCTCAAATAAAATGAGTTAGCAAAGGTGGTCGTAATAAGAAAAATGGAACCGAGAGGCCTTACTAATTTAGTGATAGAGTTATTTTTAGAATGGTAGGAACTTCCACATGTTTCTAGACCAGGGAAGAAGGCCCAAGAAAGGGAAAGGTGGGCAATAGAAGAAACAAGAATAATTTTTTGGAGCAAATCTCTCAAGGAAACTGTGTGGCTTTTACAGTCCTTGGTAAATATGTCCTATATCTGGCAAATAAAAGGAAGGAAAACTGCAAACCTGTACATTCTAAATGCAATATATGTGGGTAGTCATTCTTTTAACACATCCCCAAAGAAACTGGCATAACAAGTCCCAGTCACCCTTATGATTGGTGCTTAAAATTTAAAGCAACTTTTAATATTTGGGGAGTTGTAGATAAAACTCATTCCCTAAAAAAAAAAAAGGTCACTATAATGAGCATTGTTAACCTAAAACTAAAAAGGCAAAATGAGGGGCATCAAGCGTTTATTTGAGATCACAAGAGAATTGTAATCTGGGGCATAGATTCAGGTGGAAATGCAAATTATGTCCTGATGAGGGGGGTGAAGACAAGGGGGTTTCACGGGGAAGGAAAATGTAAGAATTACATGAATACAAGAAAGAATTTCTATTGGTGTTAACAAGCTAACTTACTCTTTAGCTATGCGTGGCTGGTTACTGATTCCAAAGAATGTCCAAAATCATTAGTTTTTGTTTGCGGTCAGGAGACCCGCTTTCCTATTAGCTTTACAAATGATTGTTTCTAAGACAACATTGTTTGGCCCCATCCAAAGGTTCAAACATTTCAAAGTTTCAAGGAGTAAGACATCCAAGGCAGTTCCTCAGGAAAGACGGCCCTGACCCCACTTGAAAATGGCTCCACTTATGCCAGCTTTTCACAGCAGCAAGAAATTCAACACCAGTTTTCAGGTTTCTCCCCAGAGCTGTGGTCCAGGAAGTCCTAAGTGGTAGCTGCCACCCAGAGGTCAATAAAATGTAGAAGATCACTGCAGATGGTCACAGACGCCCTCAGCCCTGGGCGGAGAATAGTCAAAGGGACGTGAAAGGGGGTGCTCATCCATCTGTCAAAGCCCATGCATTGGCTCTGGCCACAGCACTCCCAATCTGGCACAGGTGCACCTTCTAAGCCCTGTGCTGGAGGCTGCTGGCAGGGAGCCCCAGAAATCCAGTCCCTGCGCTTCGAGCCTCCATGATGATCCAGGGAGAACACCTAAGGGAGTAGGGACCAGAGGGATGCTGACAATATCTGCCACAGCCTCTTTGGACCTCTCCTTTCTCCGTGCCCACTCCTGCTCCTCTCCTTTTGAAGAATTAGCGACAGGCCTGGCTGGGTAGCTCCGTTGGTTAGAACATCATCCCCATATACCATACACAAACTGGTGTTGAATTTCTTGCTGCTGCGAAAAGCTGGCATAAGTGGTTGTGGGTTTGATCACCCATCAGGGCACATACAAGGATCAACCAATGAGTGCATAAATAAGTGGAGCAGCAAATTGATGTTTCTCTCTCTCTCCCCCCTCTGTCTCTCTCTCTAAAATCAATTTTTATTTTATTTTTTATAAAGATTCTTATTTATTTATTTATAGAGAGAGGGGAAAGGAAGGAGAAAGAGAGAGATATCAATGTGTGGTTGCCTCTCATGCACCCCTTAGTGGGGACCTGTCCTGCAACCAAGCATGTGCCCTGCCTGGGAATCAAATCAGTGACCCTTTGGTTCACAGCCTGCACTCAATCCACTGAGCTACGCCAGCCAGGGCTAAAATCAGTTTTAAAAAAATCAGCAACAGGGTACCCAGTAACAGAAGATCAGATGGAAAGCCTGCAAATCAGCACAGGAGGAGTCAGGGCCCTGTAAGTGGGGTGAGTGAGAGAAAAGCACAGAAGAACATGGGCATTGGAGGAGAAAATAGTTGTGAAGGGGAAGAGGCTTTCCTCCCTGGCGCAGAGCCAGTGGAAAAACTGGAGCAGGTGGCTGTTCACATATTGCAGGGGATCATGGCTGCAGTACCCTTGGGGACTCTGTAATGGGCTGGAACATACCGCTGGAACCTGAAGGTAAGAGTTATACATTCTTCTGGACCTTCTAGGTGTCTGCACATTAAGACCATTTGGACAAGGTCGCCCCTTCCCTTTTGTGATAGCATCATAGGCTAAGGAGCTACATGAAATGGTCAAATCCAGGACTCACTAATCCATACTGGGCCTTCGTGTGAATGACTAAGGGGGTGCGCTCCCCGGGGAAGATGCAAGCCCACACCCAAGTGCATAGCTTAGCAAGTACAGTGTCAGCGGCACTTCAGCCTGCGTTCCTCCCCGAGGCAAAGCACCACCGAGCAGTGAGTAGCCCGCACAACTGTGCAGAGCAGCCTCGGCCAAATCCTGGGCCAAAGACTAAACCACAACAAGTTCATAGTAGCAAATTTGTGTAAAGGAAGTTTGGGCAGCCTTATTTACCATTGAGTCACTTTTTGTTAGCATCACTTCCTCATTACCATAAAATGACTTCATTGTTTAGAAATAGTGTTGAGAAGGATAGAAAGTATTTATATGATGCTCCAAAGACAGAAAGAATCCAGTTCCATAGGAGAGACATAAATCTTAGAATAAGTAAAGGGGAAATATGAACTGAGCAAACCAGTGTTCATACACACAAGGCAGGGGCATCATAAGACGGCATCCCTTAAAATCCAGCAGAGTCGATGTCAACTGTAATTGGCACAAGCATATAAGCAGGATGAATTGTACTGAGAAATAGGCTTTTGATCTTGAAAGGTCAAATGAGAACCAGGGATGAAAACGAGGCTGAAGATCTCCCGGAAATGGCGCAAGAGTGAATATCAAGAGACAGGTTGCCTCTCACCACGTGCCTGCCCCTGTCTCCAAAAAATTAGGCAAAAGAAGCCAATGGGCCTTAAGCAGCATCAAGGAGACAAGATAGGAAGGAGGAGAGCATTTTTTTATTAACTGAATATTGAGATATCTATAGAATTAGTTTTAGAACCAATTTTCTCTCCTCAAATTCTCCAGGGTCTGATTCAGGCCCAAGCAATACTCGTACGTAGCTGACCATCTAAACTGTGTCTCGCAGCTTACATATAATGGCCAACTCTTTAGATAATCATTTTTACATAATGAGCTTATTATTGAACATTGTGAACATATTTAGTCACATAAAGAACACGCGTAAACAACTCAGTGTTACTGTTTTATTCTTTTGAAGTCAATGGGAATTGATTAGTCCTCAAATTTCAAACCTACTTCTGATGGCTCCATGGCCTTTGACACTCTCACTGGCCTTCTTCTTCTCTACAGGTTTTCTCCTTTGCCTCGGAGACGCAGCACAGTGTCCTTGCTTCCTCTCTGGCTGCTCCCTTTGCTTTCCTCTTCAACTTTCTGATTCCTTGGAGTTCTTCTCAGATTGGAGGAACTCTCTAGCGTTCAGCCCTCATGGATGAGGATGACTCCTAAGGTCATATTTCCAAGCCTAATGTCTCTCCTGAGGTTCAGACCCATTTTCCCAAATGGCAGTAGATACCACACGGCTATCCTACAGCCACTTCACACACCTACCCCACTGGTACTTCAAATTCCTCAGACAGAACTTACCGTCTTCCTGCTAACACTGCTGCCCAGTCCATCTCAGCTAATGGCCCTATGTCTATCTAGTTACACAGGGCAGAAAATCTTGTCTTCAATGAAAAGACAAAGCCAGCCCCATTAGCTATTGTGGCACCATTAGCCTAGGAGGCCTATGGCCTGGTTGAACATGACTGACATTTTACTCTTCTGAGCTTGTCCCCCGCCCCCCCCACCACCTCCGAAGGGAAATTACTGGAAAGCAAGAACAGAACTAACTGCTCCCTACAGCCGGAGGCAGAAGATAACATCGGAACAAACTGCAGCCTCCTGTTACAACGCCCCAACAGCCCAGGGGCCACACAACAGCAACCCCCACAGTGTTTAAATCCAATTATAATCTAATAAAAATTCAAAGCTCCCAACCCCCAGGGCTGGTGTATCTCTCCACACCATGCCCCTCTCCTTTCTTGGAGAGTGAATAAAACTTTGTTCTCTTTGTGAATTCTTTCACAGCCTGTGTCAGTGACCACTGTAACATTCAACAGGTCCCTTCTTCTCACCTGTCATATCTAATCACCTGCAACTCCGTCCACCCCACCTATATAAAAGCCTTCAAATGTATCCCCCTTTTCATGGTAGCCAAACACAGGGGTGGGCAAAAGTAGGTTTAGTGTGCCATTGTGACATTGTTTTGAGTTAATAAAGCTATTGTAATAATAATAACCTGCATATCTTTTTCCATACAAACAACTATAAAGCTACTTTTGCCACCCCTGTATATACATTTTTTGCCGCTGAGATGGCAGCCCCTTCTATGTCTGATGTCAAGCATTCTTGGAAGGACCCAGTCCTTAAAAAAAATTTCTCCTGCTGTGGACCCCTGAAATTCACTTAACAGACAAGGTTTTATTACAAAATTATCAATACTCTTAAATGGAAAAGGCTCTGGAAAGGTAACAACACACCACATTAAAAACACACCAAAGGCCCTGGCTGGTGTGGCTCAGTGGATTGAGTGCTGGCCTGTGAACCAAAGGGATGCTGCTTTGATTCCCAGTCAGGGCACATGCCTGGGTAGTGGGCCGGGTCCCCAGATACAGGTGTGTGAGAGGAAACCACACATTGATGTTTCTCTCCCTAGCTTTGTCCCTCCCTCCCCCTTTCCCTAAAAAAGAAAAAATGAATAAATAAAATCTTTAAAAAAAAACACCACCAACGTGTCACTGCTGTATCAGGTAGCCTCCCAGTGGGAAATGTTGTTGGGACAAATAGAGAGCAAGCGTGAGCAATTGGAAGGGGGAGGATAAGAGCAGAGAAGAAAGGGTGCTGGGGCAGAGAACAGTCAGTGGCACTTCATGAGCGCCCAGGCAAAGAAAGCTCGCGTGAGCCAACCAAGCCAGAATCAACTAAAATATACTTTTGTATTAAAAATGAATAAAAATATCCACAAGATGGCAGCCAAGGTAGACAGAAATTGTTTTATAAAAAGGTTCATAGAGACTCTTCCCTTGTTTCTATAACTAACAGAGTGGAGCAATTTCCCAGAAGTGCAATAAGACCCAAAGAATGGCAAAGTTCTGAATGTATGTGAGGTCTCTGGAATTCCCGCGATGGGAAATACTGCCTCAGCACCTCCAAGTCCACACAGAGACCTTCCTCTGGGAGTTTTCACAGCTGCCTCTTCAAAACTTGGCCGTCCTTGCCACAACATTCCGTGAATATCCAATTGTCTCTGCAAGAAGTGCATTTTGCCAGGGACATATTTCTGCCTCCTTGGGATCATATCAAATTAAGTTGGTAAGACTTGCTTTATGTGAATTCCACATTGGAATAACTCCTGGTGTATTCTCAGTCATTTTCACCCTTAGTTCCCAGCAGAACCAGAAAGAGAAATGGACGAGGTTGAGAATAACAATGGGGAAATAGTGGTAAGATTTAAAGCTATATCTGCTGGAGAACTGAACCAGGGCCCTTAGGAAAGAAGGAGTGTCCCCCTGGCACCCAGTTGTGAAGGAGATCTGAGGAGACCAACCCCAGGGAAAGCTGTATTCCTGCCCATCGGGGCATCGTGTCTGCACATTTAATAGCTGTCTACTGGCCTATGACAAAGGGAACAGGCGCTCCGTGCACAAAACCATAAAAGCGTTAATGTAGTCCGGCGAGAGGAACACTGGGGTTTTGTGGGTGCAAAGGCCACAGGCAATCCAACTAAGATTTTGTATTCAGGTGCATTATATGTAGTCTGTTTGAAAGCCTATTTGGATACATTTTTCATGAAAGCAGGATACTTTTCAAATTGCAAAATCATTTATGTCAACTAGCCAGGCATGAAGTTAGCCTCTATGTGTACAATGGTTGACTTTATGTGTCAACCTGACTGGGCCATGGGGTGCCCAGATATTTGGTCAAACATTATTCTGGGGGTTTCTGTGAGGGAGTTTTTGGATGAGTTTAACATTTAAATTGAAAAGACTGAATGAATAAAGCAGATGGCTCTCCCTCCTGTGGGTGGGCCTCATCTAATCAGTTGAAGGCCTAGTAGACCAGGAGAGTCAAATGAAAGGGAATTCCTTCTGCCTGTCTACCTTGAACTGGGACATTGGTTTTTTCCTGCCTTGTGGCCTCTGGACTAGACCTACACCATCAGTTCAGTTACAGATCTTGGGACCTGTCAGCCTCCATGATCACATGAGTCAATTCCTTAATACATAGTCTCCTATTGGTTTTGTTTCTCTGAAGAATCCTGATGAATACAAATCAAAGATGCCTGAAATTAAGTTAATTTGGCATCTACTAAAATAGGATATCAAATATAATCAACCAAAAGGAATTCCTATTTTTCCAAGCTGGAGGGAAGCTAAGAGATCACTTGCCCCAGCCTCTTCACCTCACTGATGACGAAGTCAAGCCCAGGGTGCTCTGCCCCTTCCTGGGTTCTCAGGCCTGTGTCCTACACTCCACTATGCACTTCTGAGAAGTAAGACACCCCATTAAAAAAAAACAGATGGAAAAAAGACAAATCACATATGTGTCAGCAATGACAGATGAATTATTTAATCAGAAGCAGGCCATTTCTCACTCCTCAAGCACACACACATTGACAATGCTTTTCAGACTGTGACAAAGAAATGTAGTGTCTTAGAGTAATTATTTTCCCAAATCACTGGCTTTGGCTAATTAGTACTTTATCAGAAAATTTTGCTCCAGGAACTTTTAACAGTTTTACACAAAACAAGGAAACAAGGATTTAATGTTTAATCCATACTTGGTAGAAAAGGTGGCAGGCACTAAGCTTCTGCATGTACATAATGGGAAAGGAGTAGGAAGTAATTTGTAAGTACTTTTATGTAATATTCACAGAGGACCAATGATCACCTGAAGGATAAACACCCCACTCCTTCGCAATCAGTTTACTGTTTCACAATTTAGAGATGGGGGTCAAAGAAGGAAAACCCCCATGTCCCCCCACCCCCACACTTTGTGCTCTGGCTTTTCATAAAGCAGAGCCATTGTTCCCAGGTCATAAGATACTTGACTGAGGCTGCTGCAAATTGGTGGCAGGTTAGACCCTACTCCAGAGCCTCTTTCTGATGGTAGCCTTGACTACACGCCTCACTCCTCATACAAGTTCACGCCAGATACATGTAAGAGGAAAGTGACCTGTTAGAGCGTATACATGCACGAGTCTGAGTCCCTCTTTCCAGTTTGGGGAGGGTGTATACCTAGGAGTGGAATTGCTGGGTCATGTGGTAATTTTGTGGAACTTTTTGAGGAACCCATTCTCGGACTGTTTGGAGTCAACAGTAAACTGAATCTAACAAAAGCTCAAAGGAAGCCCATGCCCAGCTCAGCTAAAGAGTAGATGATGGCCCAAAAGAGGAAGGGGCATACACTTAACTAGACAATACGATTATTTACTGTGGCTCTAGTTATCTCTTATTCTTTTTAAAAACTTCACAGAGATTTTATTTATTTATTTTTTAGAGAGTGGGGAAGGGCGGGAGAAAGAGAGGAAGAGAAACAATGATGTACAAGAGAAAGATCCATCAGCTGCCTTTTGCATACCCCTAACTGGGGACCTGGCCTGCAACCCAGGCATGTGCCCAGACCAGGAATCAAACCAGCAACCTTTCAGTCTGCAGCGATCAGACACGAGCCAGAGCATCTAGTATTCTTTTAAAAACAATTTTTCTTAGGCCCTGGCTGGTGTGGCTCAGTGGATTAAGCATCAGCCTATGAACCAAAGTGTCGCCAGTTTGATTCCCAGGCAGGGCACATGCCTGGGTTGCAAGCCAGGCCCCCAGTAGGGGGCACTTGAAAGGCAACCACACAGTGATGTTTCCCTCTTTTTCTCCCTCCCTTCCCCTCTCTAAAAATAAATGAATAAATAAATCTTTAAAAATATATATATTTTAAATCCTTAACCAAGGACATTTTTTCTTTGCTTTTTTAGAGAGAGAAAGTGGGGGAGAGAGAGAAAAAAACATTGATGTGAAAGAGAAACATCAATTGGATGCCCCACATATACACTCAGACCAAGGATCATACACACCCAGACCTGTGTTCAGACCCACAACCTAGGTATGTGACCTGACTGGGAATCAGACTCCCAACCCTTCAATTATGGGATGATGCTCCTACCAACTGAGCCATACTGGCCAGGGCTACATCCTAGTATTCTTTTTGGTGTTTTTGCAACTGTACTGCAGTATACTTTACATGCCACAAAATTCACCCATTTTAAGTGAACAATCCCGTGATTTTAATTATGCCCATAGAGTTGTGCAATCATCATTACAATCCAGTTTTAGAATATTTTCATCGCCTCCAAAATTCCCTTGAGTTCATTGGCAGTCAAAGTCACTCCCAGCCCTAGGAAACCACAAGTCTGATTTCCTCCCCTCTTGGTTTCTGTTTTCCTTTTCATCTCTATGGAATCATAGTATAGGCAGACCTATAGTATAGGTAGATCTTTTGGATCTGGTGCCCCAAGTATAAATATTAGTTTACTAGTTCAGATGTACATAAACATATTACATATCTTTATTTTCTTTCCACCTAGCCCATGTAGGAGTGTAGGCAAATCCACTGTCGGGCATCACTGGGGGCTGGGGTAGAGGCTCTCCTTCTCTAGGGCCATGCACAAATCCAGGAGGGCTTTTGGTACCATCGGAATTAGGGCTATTTATTCTTCAGCTCATTGACTTTAATGGTGATACATTCATTATCCAGCATAAGGGTTCTTCTAAGGAGAAGGCAGGTTGCTCCAGTATTTCAAATGACAATCCTGAATCTGCCAAAGCTGTGGGACCAGGTACCCGAGGTCCAATAGATGCATCACAGAGCTGTGTGATGCCAAGAGCTTGCCATTTGTCCTGGTGCTACAGGGGTTGAGGCTGCAGTCCTTGATGCTCAGGGGACCACCAACCCCCACCCTCTCTACCCTGGGGAGTCACTCTTCCCTTCTACTGCTGTATAACCCCCCCACACACACACACATACCCCTCATCCTGCCTCTCTCCCTTCTCCCCCCAGGGCACCTGGGGTAGTTAATTTATTCAGTAAGATTTTGCTCTCTTTAAAGACTAGAAAAGTTGGTCGTCCAAGAATCCTGCAAATGTCCTTGAGGTAGAAAACACAAAGAGATTAGCTGCTTTCTCAAGAGGAAGTTAGGGGGGTGGGGAGGAGCACAGAGATCTGAAACAAACATCTCACAAAATACCCTACCATACTGCTTTACATTCACCTACCACAAAACCACAGGGATAAACACCTAAAAGCATATTATAATTGCAGTTTTCTTAGCTGCACTTAGAACACATGTACGCACAGAAGTGTGAGAGGAAGGCGGTACTACCCTGCAATATTCAGGCTAGAAACAGAGCTGGCTTTAACGCTAGCAACTAACACTAGGCGCCACGCATTGTTCTGAGTGTTTTACACATATTATTACTTTAATCTTCACAATGACTTTGGATAATAAGTGCTATAGATCCAAATCCCTTATTTAAAGCCTTTGGAGCAAGCTCTGATTTGAAATTCAGAATTGTTTAGATTTGAGCACAGCAATGCATGCACGCAATTTTTATAACATAATTTTCCAAGAGGATGTGAATTAGCTCATACAAACTAAGTACTGTGCCCTCAATAAAACAAATAAATAATCAAAAGAGGTCTAAATAAAGATTGTAAAAAGGCTTGCATCAGTTTAGGTCAGGTTTTGCCTCCAAATAAATTAAGAAAGGCTTCGGTTCTCAATACTTTTTGGATTTTGGAGCTGTATTATAGCCTCCATTTAACAGACAGAGAATGAGGCACAGCAAGAGTGGGTAATTTGTTCAAGGTCACACAGCTAAGAAGTGCTGGGGATGCTCAATGATTTGGACCGCCCCTGCTGGGAGCAAGTGGGTCAGGAGAAAACTACCTTGACCACTTTCTCCACAAGAAGCTCCCCTCCAACCTTCCACTCCACAGCATTGGCAGCTTTGTACATGACCTTCCCTCACCCCAATACACACCTCACCACCACCCCCAGCTTCTTTGATACTCATTTTAAGTCAACTTATTATGGTTTAAAATAGAAGAAAGCCTAGTGGAATGTGACTCTCTCCAGACACCCCTAACAGGCCCAGGAGGGATCCTCAGAAGTTGGATCTGGGGGTATTTAAGACTTGTTAGCTGCCCCTGCCCTGCTTTGAGGCGGTTAATCTTAGGGAGGTGTGAAGGGCAAAGCAGGGGGAGCCAGCCTGGAGGAGGCAGCCTAGATAGCGAGGCTGAATCCCTTGGGGAGCCAGGAAAAGGAGCATCCTTTTCCCATCTGTATTAGACTCCACTCCAACCTCCCCAAAATAAACGCCCCCACCTTGCGTTTACTTTCAACCAGTGAGCAGCGTTGACCCGCACTGATTTCAGCAGCTTCAGTTTCTTCATTCGTAAATCAAGTTTTTTCTGGTATGACGTACTTCTTAGTCTTCTGCACAAATCGGCTCCCAGACTCTCTCTCCCAGACCACCTGGGATCCCGCCCTTATTTCTATTTTCTCGTCTTGTTTGAGGGTTCTGTTGCCTGCCTGGTGCACTGGCCGCACCGTCTTGGACTAGACCTTGGTGCCGAGACCGTGATCAGATGCCTTCTGAGTCTAGTCTCCTAGTCCTTGCTTATCCCTGCTTGAGGTGCTTAAGATGCAAACTATGGCGGTTTTCCTCTTTCCTTGTCTTGTTTCCTCCCTTTTAATTCCGTCTAATCCGAAGGCAGCTTCCCTCCTCTAGTCCAGAAGATCAATACTGCTTCCCAGATACGATCCAGGTCAGTCTAGTAACCACCACCCCCCGCCCCGCCCCTGCCTGGGGCGGCGGAGGCATACAGGTGTCAAAGGCTGACCTGTTCTCTAGGAATAAAAGCCGAAGTGGCATTCTGCTATCCTTTTGTTTTTAATCAAAGGTCTATTTTAAGGTCAAAATCGAGTGGAACGCCACGCATGCTCGGTTAACTATATCCAGATGTAAGACTCTTAACACAGATGAAGGATGCCTGGGAACTTCTCCTGTGGATCTGGCCTTGTATAGGGACCCCTGCGGCGAAGATCGACTCCGCATACTTGGCTTAATTAATAATTTATTTTAATTAACACCCTCTGTCATGCTGTAACACTGACAACTTGGCGCAATCCCCGTTGCCCTGGTTCCTCGCCTCGACTCTGCGCAAGCCACGGGGTTAGGTTGCGGCCGGCCTGCGTAGGGAAATGAGGGCGGGCCCTTGGGGGCGGGCCCTGCGGGGGGCGGGGCCGGGAAATTCCCGGGCGGACTGCGGGAGGCCGGCGCGGCAGTCAGCTGAGCACCGCGGGGCGGGGTCGCGTGGCCGCAGGTCAGCGGGAGGCTCCGGGAGTCCACGCCGCCACCCCGGCCCCCGGTCCCCTGGACGGCGTCTGCATCCGGGTCCGGAGCCCTCCCCCAGCGGGCACGATGCCGGAGAAGCTGTGACCGGGAGTGAGGCGGGAGTGCGGGCGCCGGGTGAGCCGGGGCAGGGGGTGCTGGGCGGGGCGGTGGCTCCTCCTCTGCTCTGGAGCTGTTCCTGCAGCACCCTTCCCTACGACCCTGAGCCAGTAGGGGTGTGGGTGGCGAGGGATGGGGAGTTCCTCCGGTGGGAGGGTTACCAGGTCCCGGTGGATGCTGACCTGGTGGGAGAGGGCGGCGAGGGCGGCCGTCCAGAGCGCCCTTCCCCCTTGTTACCGGCCTGGCGGGCTGCAGGTGACTTACCCTGTAGGTCACGAAGGCGGTTTAAGGGTGACAACCTTCCTCAGATTGAGAATGATTACACAGCCAGTTCCTCGTTATAAGGGAAGTATTTAAGGACACAGCTTTGAAACACGTAAAAACTAAAATCGACCCCAGTTTTATGAGACGGCCCAGGAACACTAAAGAACAAGTGACCTCTGCCTAGGGTGGTGGGATACTGAACAGCTGAAAGGACTCTTCATAAACTGTTCTGTCTAGGAGAACACGTTTGTGTGGGTGTGTGTATGCACATACAAACTTATAACAAAAGAAGTAATGTGAGTATTTAATGAGGCTGAGGAACTGTTTTTGCTGTCGTAATTGTGCAAGCTGGAGGCAGTAAACATCACTGAGGGAAAATGAAACCCAGGTTCTGGTCTGCCACCTCCACCACAAAAACTGTTGAATGGAAATGCGTGCCACAGTTTCTTTAAAGATGAAATTGAAAGCCAAAGCCTTAGGCCAGTAAGTTGGTGTTAGGACATCAAAAGCCTCAGATATGAGCAAGCAGCACTATTAACAGGAGAACCCCCGTTGCTCTTTGCCTGGGGGCCTGGGCTAACCCCCAGGATGTGCCCCGTTGTATTACCTTCCTGTGGACCCTCTTCCCTTAAGCAGAAGCACATGGGCACTCTCTTCTCTAAGCCCTGCTTTTTGTGAATTTTATAGAGATTTGGACTGTCTGATGTAGACTTTGGAATCTAGTAAGATCCAAAGGAAAAGGGAAAAAATAAAACTTTGTTTTTTCAAAATAAAATCTATTTCTTTCAGAAAGAAAAAAGTTATATTAAAAGTTTTCACTTTGACATGTGTATGAGGATTAAATAACAGAATATGTGTTACGAAATGACATCCAGATACTTCTGTAGTGGTATTTTTAAAAACAGCACTAATTTTCAAAATAAGTTTTAAAAGTTGAATTTAAACAACTGTAATTAAACGATAAAAAATTTAAAAAATAATAATAATAAAAAGAATCTGGAAATGAGTGCCATAGAACCATAGAAAAACTCATAACGCTAGCATGCTGGGGTTGTCACCTACACAGTGGGAAGTGTTTCACTAGTCTTAGACTTTAAAATACCTTGTTAAGCTGTATTTTCATTTCATTTCAACAAACATTTACGGAGAGCCTTCTGTGTGCCAGTCTCTAGGAAGCATAAAATAGAGATCTTGGCTTAAGTTTGATGGAGTGATGGACTGGCATTGGATGATTACAGTACTTTGCAGAAAAGGGCCAAGGAGATGGAACGCACAAAGTGCTATTGGGTGGTCAGAGGAAAAACAGTTCCTTTCACATAAGACATCTATTTGAGCAGAATATTGAACTGTCCAGTGGGTATTTGCCAGGGCAAAAGGGGGGCAGATATTTCAGGAAAAGAGTAGAACAGATGCAGGGGCAAAGAAGCAAAAGTGCAGGAAACTGACCCTGAAAGGCCATAGTTGTCTTACTCAGGGAACGGAACTCTGTCTTGTATGGGAAGGGTTTTAAGCAGTCAGATGAGCTGGTACTGGAAAAGCAACTGTGGAGGAAGCGAGGCTGAGATGGAAAGAGATGAGAGCCAGACCTTGTAGGAGGCTATGTAAATTCATTCAGCAAGTATTTGTTGAACTCCCAAATATGTCAAGTTATATCCTAGGTGCGAGGGACACAGCAGCGGGTGCAATGTTGTGGTCTAGATAAGACAGGAAGGGCCTGACCTAAGCTGGTGGGATGCAGAGAAGGTGGAAGTGGCAGCTTTTGGTGACCCATTAGATTTGGGGGAAGAAGGAATGGGAAGAATCAATCATAACTCCCAGGTTCCTGCCTGGCGACGAAGAGGTGAAATCTATTTCCATTTTCTGTATGGTGGTAAATTTCAAAGTCAGAATACCATTTCAGTCATAAAAGGTAAGGTTTTTCATACCCTTTTAGTAGTGTACCTACTTTGAGTTCTTTTTCCAGGATGGTGGTGGGTTTAGTTGATGTCATCTTGGACTCTTACTCAACCTCCTTGTAAACCCCAAACAGAATTTGCCAATAGCCAGCTGTTGTCTCCAATCAACAAATAGGTTTTTACTCTAAAACTAATTTATCCACTTGGGGATTGAACCTATAAATACTTAATCAGCAAATCTGGAGAATTAGTCACACCAGGGTTGGGGCCTGGGCTTATTCTGTATTATGTCTGCTGGTCCAATGTCCAGTGGGTGGAAGTCAGTATAAAGTAGATTTCAAAAAGTTTGTTACAAAATGACTTTCTGATGATCCATCTGCCATGGGAACTGGACAAGACATTCTTATATTGAATAAAGAAGCTAGACCAGATCATTTTAAAGGCCAATTGAGGAATGAGATTTAAGCTCATGCCTACAAAGTCCAGTCACTGCTATAATTACTTGACCTCTGGAATTAAGAATGCTAAATATATAGTCAGGAATTCAGATAGCAGATCTGGGAATTAAATCTAGGAGATTTTGCTTTGGACCTTTTACCTTCCAGCTAGTTCTCATTCTTACTGGCAAAGTCTTGACGAATCCTGTGCTAAATTAATTTACTCTTCTGCAGTTAAATATCACCTTTGCTTAGAAATGACACATTTCAGATGCAGATTAGAAGGACTCGTATCAGAAATTCTGTTATTAGATAGAGCCTTGGAATAAATGGTTTAGTTCCTATTTTCCTAACCTTTGAAGATGCAGGGATCTCTAATGCATAACTGTGTTTGCTTAATTGAAAGTACCTCAAGGTCATGTTAAAAACAGAATTCAGCTTCCTCTGACTAGCATTCTACCAACAGACATTTCACATATGCACTGTACTGTGATAACTCCAAATGAGGCCCCCCAAATAGTCTAAAACCACAAAGTGCCCTACGAGTCACCAAAGATTGATTAAATTGCTTTCGGTAAAATTTTGGTAATAATTTACACGTTTAAACATTTTGGTTTTTACATGCTTATGTTTGGCATATATGCTTTTTGTTTACTGTGACATTTGCATTACCACATAACATTTCCTGACAATGCTGGGTAACAAAGAGTTTCCTGCAACTAGGACGGGCATATATATTGTATTTTTAGTGAGGGGGGCAGCACCGCCCTGAGGGCATTAGGGTGTACATATTTAACTGTGATTTTGCTAGAAGCTGAAGGATACTTTTTCAGCTGAAACCAACCTCAGTGGCCATCATTTGCTAGACAAGTCAATAAACCATAGCAAGAGGCCAGGTGACTTCCGAAGGTCACACATCTGGTTAGAGGCACCCAGTATTTTTCCTACTGCCCCCCTTAGTATAACCCTGCTTTTTTTTTTCCTGGTCCTTATATAATCTGGGCAACCTGAAGAGGTGAGAAGCATGGATGTAACAACTAGGAACACTTTAACTTAATTATGTTTGTGTCTAAAAGCTTGGTGGAAGTATAAAGGAAAGTCGAGGAAAAATCTCTCTCTTCTTCCCTCCTCCTCCCCTCTCCTCCCCTTTCCTCTCCTCTCCTTTCCTTCTCTTTCTCCTCTCTTGGAAAAAACATTAAGGAGAAATGTGTGCATATAATAAAATGAAACTAAACCCATCTACAGCTATCTGCTTAGTCAGTTTTTAAAGAAACATCTGTTAAATGTTTCCATTTATTTTGTAATTATACTTTTTGCAGTATAATCATTAAATACTTGAGGAAATTTAATGTGGACAAGTAAGTGATACACATTACATGGATTTCATCTTTAGGTCTGTTACCTAGAATTTCTAATTCCTCTGCAAAATAAATGGGAATGCTGTTACTAAGTTAAAACATTTTTATGAAATGTTAGCACCAACATTCTGTGCAAAAATGAATCTTATAGAAGGCCAGTTATTCAATAATTTGAATAACTGGTGTTCAAATTATTTTTATGCAAATTATTTTATGCAAAATTATGCAGATAATTTTATTGGGAAAAATGAAAAGCACTCACCAGATGCTAAGGGAGATCACACTTCAGTATTATTCTTTTCTTAATGAATTAAGATGTGTGAAACATAGATGACTTCAAAAGGCTCACAGGTGAATATTAGACTTTGTCACTATTTTTTTATTTTTTTAAGATTTATAGAGAGACAGGAAGGGAGGGAGAAAGAGAGAGAGAGAAATATCCTTACATGAGAGATACATTGATCAGTTGCCTCTTGTGCGCCCCCAACCAGGGACCTGGCCCGCAACCTAGGCATGTGCCCTGACTGGGAATCGAACAGCTGACCCTTTGGTTTGCAGGCTGGCACTCAATCCACTGAGCCACAGCAGCCAGGGTTATCACTATTTTTTTACTTCCTGAAATCTCCGTCCTCATTAAAGAATGGCATAAGAATGCCTTTATGCTAGCTGCCCTAAGGAGAGGTCATGAAGGTGACAGTGTTGCAGGGTCTGCTGTCCCGTCACTAGTAGCACCTTCTCTGATTACCTACAGGTTCCTTTAGACCAAAGGCAGGTCTCGGCCTCTTGCTTCCAGGGGACCTCCAGAGAGCCCAGGTATTACCTGGTCGGGAAGGAGCGCCGTCCTGAACTCCAAGTGTATGGGTGTATTTTATTATATGGACACACACCGCGCTCATAGATGATGGACACAATGGCATATCAGATAGTGCCCTTCGCTCTGCTCACCCTCCAGTGACTGATTCACTGACTCTGCAGTTCTTCATGAAAAGGCTTTATCGTCATCCTCATGAAGTGTGAAAAATAAATTATCTGCCTATAGCATGTAGCCAGTCATTAGAAGAGATTTCTATGTTTGCTCAGGTGGGAGGCCATACAGAGGTAGAGTTGGGATACATTTTCTCTTATTTATGTGCACTTTGACCCCTCTACAAAGTAAAGTGATATGCTTAAAATAGTATCAGAATATGCAACAATTAGGCAAGACTTCCTAGTCTTTTCAGTGTGCTTTGTAAAATTATCAAATACCAAAGCCTGAATACTCAGTCATACCTTTATCATATTATAGGTCTGTGTTTTGAATCACCCTTGACAGTGGTTGTGCCTCTTGTTAAGAGTGACTGTGGATGAGCTATGAAAGCTCAGTGAACCCAGCTTCGTCCCCTGTGAAAGAGATCTATAGTGGAGTTTCAGCGAGGACTAGGCATGAGGGGTGCAGTGATTCAGTACATAGTAAGCATCCAAAATATGTTAGCTCCCCCTTTCTTCTTAGCCAAAAATATAAGAAATAAAATATAGAGATTATGAACAGCTTTGAGATATAATTCACATAGCATACTATTCACCCAAAATATGGAGACTTGAGTTTAAAGATTTGCATGGGGAAATCAATGTAATGATACTTTGCCCACATCTACAAATACATATACAGAGACTCTCTGGAATGATTTGTCTTAGGATCCTTGGCCATCATGACGTCCTGCCTTCGCTTTCTCCTCTGTACCCCAGCTCCTCACTGTACCCCTCTACACACAGACAGACACACATACACATGGAAGCTAGAATATACCTTTTTTGTTTAAAAGGAAGAATCATAAATGTTCAATTATAATTGGAGAGAACATAGGCAACTCTTAGAATGATTTTTAGCAACTGCTAAGGGATTTGGGGGACTCATGGGGACCCCTTGCAGAGAGGGGAACAACTGTTTTTCAGTTTGTAACTTTCCCGTAGGAACTGCTGCCATGTCCCACCAACCTCTTAGCTGCCTGACTGAAAAGGGGGACAGCCCCAGTGAAACCACTGGGAATGGCCCCCCCCATCTAGCTCACCCAAACCTGGGCACATTTACCCCAGAAGAGCTGCTGCAGCAGATGAAAGAGCTCCTGATTGAGAACCATCAGCTGAAAGGTGAGCCGCACTTGGCCCCTGTGTTTCTCGTTCACTCCTGGCGGTCTTCTAATCCCTTTGTAATGAGGCTTGTAGGTGAACTAACTCCCTGCTCTCTGTCTGGTTCCCTGGGGGCAGAAAGAGAACAGACTTTAGCTTTTAGTAAGGGAAACCTGTTTCCATTATTTACTCTTGGGTACAGGTCAGATAAAAAGTATATTTTGTATCCCAGGGAAATGGCATAAAGGCATTTAGTCCATGTAAAAGGAAAGACAGGCTGCTATTACTTCAGAGTTAGTCCTAAATATTGCCTTGTTAAGAGGAAGCATTCAAATATCTCAAGCCACAGCTTTGGCAGGACCAGTGTTTGAATCTAGGAGTCATATATGTTAGCCTGTCTAGTTTTTCATAGGCTTTTGTGCTATATGGAGATACCCAAATCAACTTTATTTTCTTGAGACTTTTGAGGACTAGAAATAACATTAAAATTGCTAGTTCTGTCTGGAAGCAAAAAACACTCATCTTGCTACATCCCTTTTCTGGCTGACCCTTGGGCCCAAGCCCAACCTGGCACCGCACCTTTAGATTCAGAGCCTCATGGGGAAGTGGTCTGAGGGGCGGTTTGATTCATTAGATCAAGTCCAGTCCCTTGTTGTGTGATCCTTACTCTGAACCCCAAACAGAAGCCATGAAGCTGAATAACCAAGCTATGAAAGGGCGGTTTCAGGAGCTTTCAGCCTGGACAGAGAAGCAGAAGGAAGAACGCCTTTTTTTTGAGACCCAGAGAAAAGAAGCCAAAGAGCGCCTAATGGCTCTGAGCCATGAAAATGAAAAATTGAAAGAAGAACTTGGGAAACTAAAACGGAAAACAGAAAGGTCATTCGAGGTAAGCAGACTGATTAGTTGTGATTTTATTTTATTAATATTTGTAGTGGAATCTCATTTGTCTAGATTTCTAGATTAAACCCTTTCATGGTTCAGACTAGATGGATATTTTGCATTATCCCGAAAGAAGTGTTCTTGCCAAGAAGACCGGTGGCAAGTTTTTTGTGTGTGGGATGACGCTCCACCCAGCTGAGCCTCTCGGCCAGGGCAGCTGGCTGCACTTTTAAGGATCATGAATAATCTCTGTTGAGGGAAAGAAATTTATAAAGCTTTGACCATACTGATTTTAGTCAAAAGAATATTGAGGTTATAAATCAATATTCTGTATTCATTATAGACGGAACAGGACCTCTGCCTAGAACTGCACAAGTTTTAGTTTTGGTGTATGTCTTTGATATAAAATTACATTGTTAAAATTTACTATTACTCAGGATTTTTACTTACTATCCTTGTTCTCTCCCTCAGTCGAAAACAGATGCCTCACTTTATGTTTTACGTTTACTTCTGAATACTGGTTTGACAAATGCCATGTTGTGATAGTAGATTATATAGGGTTGCCACGTGTTCACTGAACCAAAGAACGTGGGAAATATGCTCACAACCAAAAGTCATGTCAAAGACGTTTGTGAAAAACAACTCAGAACACGTGCGAAGCCTCTGCTCGTGCTCTAAAGCTCACTGAGTGTTTTTTGTTTAGATGGACACCTGCTGTCCAAACCTGCGACCTGACAACTCTGTGGAGGGTGGAGCCCTGGGTCGATTCAGGGAGGAGGGGATCCCGGATATCAGTGATTTTTCTTAGACTTTACCTTGAACTTTGTTGATCTCTAATGCCTTAAATGGGTAAACAAACAAAATGGAAAGAAAATAAGGAAAAGGATGACAGAATAATCTAAAGAATGCCACGTGGTTTAGAAAAATATTGCAGTCTGTATCAATAACCTCTCATCACCGCACACTCACGAGACGGTGAAAACACTCAGCCTCATACCTTTATGCGTGCGTTGGGAATGTCTCACTGTTGATGAGGTTTACCACCTCTGATGGTTCAACACGTCTTACAGTCTCAAGAGCATTGAGTCACTTTCCTGGGGGAAATCTCTCATTGTCTAAATATTTTTGAGGTACACTACTGTGAAGAAATGATCACCTGGATATACGAATAATTTTCTATTCTCTGGAAGA
The DNA here is from genome assembly GCF_022682495.2 of Desmodus rotundus. Taxonomy (NCBI): domain Eukaryota; kingdom Metazoa; phylum Chordata; class Mammalia; order Chiroptera; family Phyllostomidae; genus Desmodus; species Desmodus rotundus. The sequence continues at coordinate 108,777,940 of NC_071390.1, forward strand.
AACCATCTTACAGATATTTACCTTGGCTTTTGGGATGTGAGCTGACAATTGGTATCAGCAAGTTGGGGGCTATTACATTGAAGTCAAAAAGGAAGCTTCCTGAAGCAGATTTTCTGAGATAATCTGCCTGTAGGTCTTATATTTCCTAGCATTGGAAGAAGTTGAGATCAGAATCTGAAGCTCTGGACAGCTCTTTTCAATGCAGATGATACGTTGAAGTGAGCTACAAGCAGGACTCAGAAGTGAACCCTTGGGATGAGGACTTGGGTGTTTGGAACAAAGAGACATTTACTGCTCTTTAAAATTCTTGCTCATCAGCTTTCTCCCCCAAACTGTGCCTTCTGGCCCACCCCTATCTCTCTGCCTCTTTCTTAATATTTATTTCATGGATCATTTAAGATGATTTTTAAAATTTAGGTCCTCATCTTTCTGCTTAGTGAAACCCTTAAGGCCTTGGACTTCTCTCACTCCTGTGGGCCATCTTTGCTGCTGTTTCCACAGGAATGCCCCCCCAGGCCACGAGGGCTCCTCACGCCTTCTGTACCACACAAGGCAAGGGAGTTGGGAATCTCCTTCAGAGAGCTGCCTTCCGATCCGCAGGCTGAGGCTGAGGCATTAATGGCTCTGTCCAACTGCACTGGCCATTATTCTGTGCAATGATGTGTCTAAAGAGTACTTTTTAGCTTTTAATTGCACATTGCTAGGCAAAGGTCATGAGATAGACTTTTCTTCTTGGATTATGAGATGGCATATCAACCCGCACACAGGGCCAGGCCCAAAGGATAGAGACTTGTACAAACACACAGAGAGACTGAGCAGCTGCCGTGTTGCACAGACGTCCATGGTACGTGCTCAAAGTGATGACAGCATAACAGATAGTGGAATAGGGTTGGGATTAGGAGAATAAATGCAGGGATTTCTAGTACAGGAAGGCAGGGAAAAGACTCTCAGTGTTAAAATGGAGAGAAATTTAAAGTGTTATCTTATAAGGTGTTTGTAGACAAATAAGTAGATTCATAATTTCCCAAGGATAAAGAGATGCTCACAATTGTGGAAAAAGACAATTACCATGACAGTCCAAGATTCTAGTCTCAAGGACTTATATCTCTGGTCCTCAGACACTTGTTTAAAATTCTCTTTCCAGGAACATACTTTTATAAAGAGACAGAAAATTCAAATAAAACTCAAAAAGCCTCTTTTAAGAAAAGTAAATAAAACTCTATTTCCTACCTTTATGCCAAGGTAGTTTTTAAAAATCCATTCTATAAAATGTCCCCCGAGCCCTGGCTGGTGTAGTTCAGTGGACTGAGTGTGCACCTGTGAACCAAATGATTACTGGTTCGATTCCTAGTCAGGGCACATGCCTGGGTTGCGGTCCAGGTCCCCAGTAGGGGGCGCACAAGAGGCAACCACACATTGATGTTTCTCTCCCTCTCTTTCTCCTTTCCTTCCCCTCTCTCTAAAAACAAATAAATAAATAAGCAAAATAAAATAAAATGTCCCCCGAAAGGTCAGGTGGGCAAATGTGAAGCTTCCTTATGGGACACAGTCTTGCCTTCACCTGATTACTTCCTGGTTCCAGGCTGAGCAGTACCTTCCTTGTATGTTTTCATTCTTTTACGTGTAGGTTTCCTTGATGTGAGTCATTACCAAGAGAGATTGCACAAGCTTTTCACCTTTCCTTGCACACCCGACTCCTCCATTTCACAATGATCCGCTTTTCTCTAAGGCCTGTGGTAGATTCCTAGCAGGGTACTGCTCCAAATGAAGAGGAGCATGATCTTGATCTCAGTGGTGGGAGGAGCACTCCCCTGCTGCACTTTTTAAGAGTTCATGGACGAGCTGCTTTATGGTCCAGGCCCATGCCCTTCTGATACTTTTGGGTTCTGCTGCGAGAATCTGGGCCTGTTTACCATTCCTTAGGAAATCTATAACAGAGGGTGTGTGTGTGTGTGTCAATTTTCTAATGTGTTGCATCCTCTGATAATCTCAGGTGTATGTATTTCTGGTGGTGCCGTGCCCACAAGAGTAGTGAAGGTTTCCTGAGGAGGAAATCAGAGAGACTGAGAAGGTCACAGTTGGAAGAGACCATATGATATACCATGTCTTTCTTTCTAACAAGAAAAGTGAGGCCAAGACATCAAGTGAATATACTCAAGACCACACATGCACTAATTAGCAGTGTGGACTCTAGTCTGTCCCCCCTGCTCCCAAGTAAAACACTGTAGCCAAATGGGGTCTTGCTCTTCTGATTTTGTCATGTGCAGTAATTGCAAAAGGATAAACACAATATGAACTTGACGTTAGAGAAATATTTATGTTTATAATTAATGTTTATAGAGGTTGAAATTTAGGTATTTACCTTTTGTACCAGTCTCTGAATTTTCAGTTTGCTTATTTCTCAGCAGACTTATGTTTAACAACCTTAAGCCACCAGCACAGAGTATTAATGTGCCCAGACTACAGCCCGGGGAGAATTTTGAACCTTTCATTGTGTTTTTGCCGTTACTGTGCCAAGTGATGTCCTTGGTGCTTTGCCTTCTGAGTAGACTTGACAGATATGGGGAGATATACGTTTGTGGGAAGAAAAATAAGCAAGAGGTTGAGCTGTGGCAGCTTTTTGTCCTTATTTTCTGGTGTTTTTGGACTACAACTTACAATTCTGCCATTGCCAAAGTCTGGTTGGTTATTTTCATTATATCAAATTATTCCAGCATGCTAACGAAGCATATCTTCCTTGTCATGAAGTTATTTTAATTTTCTATCATTTGAATACAATAATATAACGTAAAAACATTTATTTTAAATGTTATGTTAAAACAGTTTGCGAAGGAAGCGCAAGATTTCTCTACTGTAAAGCGCGGGACAAAGCTGGGAGAGACTGCCTTGCCAGTGGGTGTGGACATTCGAGATTGATGCCGGGACCTGAGTTTGATTAGTTAATTTGCTTTGCTTCCCATCATTTCCAGGACCCCACTGAGGACCCACAGGTCCCCAAGGCAGAAGCAGAACAGGAAATGGAACAGCTGAAGACCCAAGTGGTACGCCTTCAAGCTGAAAAGGCAGATCTGCTGGGCATTGTGTCTGAATTACAGCTCAAGCTGAACTCAGGCGGCCCCTCCGAAGACTCCTTTGTTGAAATTAGGATGGCTGTAAGTGTTTTGGTTTTGTGTGAAGCAAAGTTTAAAACCTCACCTCAGCAGCTGATACAAATACCACCACTTCTTTTTCAACACAAGGAAGCCACTTAGTGGGGAAATTTCATTGTAGCAAAGGTAAATTGGCTCTTGCTTTTTAAATATAACACAGTGCTTGTAAGTGCTTGCAGAAATGGAAAAACATCAATTACCTTTTATGATGAAACAGCTAGTTCTTTTTTTCCCCAATATGTCATCACAAATCAGACATTTATGTGCTTCACCTAAAAGAAAAAAAAAAGCATCAGCTTTTTCAGGCCAGGTCTCAAAGCTGTGTTTAGCATTTCACCTAGGCAAGCAGAATCGTTATCAGATGCAGTAAACTAATGGTTTTAGAACACTGCTTAATATTAGAACCTTCTTTTCAAGCAAGGTCTTATGAGAACCATGGTTTGTTAAAAATAAAAGTGGAGAACAGAAGGAGCAGGGCTGCTCTGGTTGTAATGGAGGAATTGTCTCGGCTGCTCTAACGGCAGCTACTTGGAAACCTCTGAGAGCAGTTTGAAGCTGGCGCTATCAAACTCGCATTCATGTGCCACCCAAAATGAAGTGAGGGCAGGTCCTGACACATTCCTAAGCACGCGTGCAGCATCTGTCACGGCTGTATTGGGCGTGCGGCCATCCTACTAAAGGGTGGATGAACCACAGAGGGGCCTCTCTTTCCTTGCTCCTAAAAAAGATTGAGCCTTGGCTGGTGGATTCCATGCCAGCCTTCGAACCAAAAGGTTGCCAGTTCGATTCCAGGCCAGGGCACGTACCTGGGTCGCAGGCCAGACCTCCAGTTGGGGGCACTTGAGAGGCAACTGATCAATGTATCTCTAGCACGTCGGTGTTTCTCTCCCTCTCTTTCTCCCTCCCTCCCCCTCTCTCTAAATAAATAAATAAAATCTTAAAAAATAATAAAATAAAAAAGATTGAGAAGAAAAGGGAAAAAACACTCAAGGGTCAAATCCTCTGTCATACACACTGTGGCTTTAGCTTTGTCAAAGTGAATATCCGATAAAGGAAAAGAGATTAATTGTGTCTCTGAAAGAGAAAAATGTGTCTGGTAGATAAAGGGGGCAGGTGGGGGAGGTGGGAGGCAATTTGAAAAAACTAAGCTACTGGATGTGTCCGAAATATTAGAGTGACTTTCTTTACTTACTGATTCATTTGCTGGATTAAAGATTGATAGAGTTGGAAAATGGTTCTTAATAATCTTGCCATCCATGCTCCCTGGCAAACTTTAGATGCATTAATAGTGGCTGAAATCAAGAGAATTAAAATACCCTTTGAAAGCACACTTGCCAGAATACCCTTTCTGCAAATGACTAAAGATTGTGAAACACGAATTTGATGAAAGAACATTAACCTTCTGCAAATAACTGATAAAACTCAGGAAGCTCAAAAAGCTTATCAGAAGTTTCCAAAAGGCTTCTTTCTTTTCTTTCTTCTTTTTTTTTAAGTTAATGAACTCTGACTTTTTTAGGTATTCAGTGAACAACCCGAAACAATAAAATAAAACGTTATCTTCAATTAATTTCCCTTTTAGTCATGGCCTTGATTAACGTTCAACACATGATAGATGTTCAGTAAAATACTGTAAATTGACTAACGGTGGTTCATAAGGCTAAATAGGGTTTTCAGGCTTATATCTAGTTTTGATGTTAACCCAAGCAAAGAAATTTACGTATTACATATTACAAAAGTTTACATAAAACTTTTATGCCCTGGCTGGTGTATTTCAGTGGATTGAGTGCTGGCCTGCGAACCAGAAGGTCACCTATTCGATTCCCAGTCAGGGCACATGCCTGGGTTGCGGGGCAGGTCCCCAGTTGGAGACATGCGAGAGGCTACCAATCAATGTGTCTCTCACACATCGATGCTTCTCTCCTCCTTCTCCCTTCCTTCCCCTCTCTCGAAAAATAAATAAAATCTAAAAAAAAAAACAAACCTTTTACTTACTTATATTTAGTCCATGATAATTTACTTAAACAAATTGGGAGCTTCAGAGTGAAAGAAGACAATGGGATTGAAGAAATGGGTTTTTGAGTCAGAAAGCCCTAGATTTGGTGCACAGTTTAGACTTTTACTTATTTTGTGCCTTGGGCAAGTGGCCTGATGCCCCAGAACCCGTTTTCTTATCGCTATAAGGTGAATAAAGAGATGCCATCACTTTGCCATACTACTTTCCTCTCCTTTTGCTTTTTCCCTTCCTCCTCATTTTTCTCATGAGACCAGAATGTAAATTAATGAAACCTAGTTTTTCTAAGTACTTTCCTTAGAAACACATAAAGAAGCCCCACGTAATTTCCATGTCATGATCCAAGAAACAACGTGAGCATTGCATCAACTGCCAGCTGTTGGCATCTTGAAAGAGGACTAAAGCTACACATTCATCTCCCTGACAACTTACACACTCTCCCTCAGCCCTGGGCATGGTGCCACTGTTGGAGATACAGAGGTGGCTAAACAGGCATGCCCCCTCCCTCAGAGCTCACAGCTAATATGGAAAGATAAAATGAATAAACCCACAAGCAAATATAAAATTGCTATTTTTGAGAAGTGTAATGAAGACCAAGAGAGTATATGTGAGATAATAATGGGGCATGTCATTTCTGTTGGGGTCATCTTAGGACAGGTTCTCTAGAAGCAGAGCCTGAAGTGGGGATATCTGTGCAAGTGACTGACGGAGTGCTCTCAGGAAAAGCCTGAGGGAGAGAGGTCAGCAGGATAGGGCAGGGGGAGAAGCTGGGCAAAGAAGCTGGGGGTTCAGGAAGACCCTAGCCTCAGCATGAAACTAAGAAGAGATCAATAATAGAAGAAAGTTTCACATTAGTTTATGGGTTTAGTAAGACTTTTTAAAAGTGTCTTTATCTTTGCTCTGACTATGTAGCTCAGGCAGTTGGAGTGTTGTCCCCAGTATGCTAAGGTTGCGAGTTCAGTCACGGTCACGGCCCACGCAGGAATCAGCCAATGAATGCATGGATGGGTGGAATAGCACATCGATGTCTCTCTCTCTCTGGGCTGCAGGTTTGACCCTGGACAACGCACATACAGGAGGCAACCAGTCAATGCTTCTCTAGCATATCAATGTTTCTGCCTCTCCATTCTCCTCTCAGTCTGGATGGATGTGGTTTCTTTAATTCCTTAGTTGTCAGACTTCCATTCAACTCCATATCTGGCAGTTCTGAGTGATGGTTGTTGTATAGTTTAGTTGTAATTTTGCTGTGGTTGTACGAGGAGGGGAGCCATGTTTACCTACACTGCCGTCCTGACTGGGAGAGGCTTCTTTCTTCAGGATACCTAGTATGTTCTCTCACTAATGAGGGACAGTTATTTTTAGTGTAAACCTGTGTTTCTTGCCTTGCTCCTGGGAACTGGAAAGCACTGCCCAAGATTTAGGAAGAACATACACAATCAAAATTATCCAGAACATCTTTGTGCATTTTGGGAAGATTATCCCGCCACAACATTAAAAGAGAAATGTCCTTTAAGTCATTCAAGTGGTCTTAATCTTCTTACTTCCTAAATGGCCAAAATGCATAGGACTTCTAATAGGAGCTGACTTTGTGAGCCTTGTCACAGAAAACTGCTCTTTTTCAACTTTGCTTCAGCAGGTTCTAGCAGTTTGCATTTTAAAGGACAGTGCAGGAAGGTATGTGGGGCTGTCACTAGCCTTGTGTGACCTTAACCTAGGAAAGAAGGGAACTGCCAAGGAGAGCCAGAGATAAGCTTTCAGTTTATGGGGTCAGGTTGACTGTGCTGAATGAGAAGGGACCGACCTTTGTCTAGATATTTATAAACCTGACAGGGCGTGTCAGGTGAAGGAAGGGTACATTTCCATTCCATTCCAGTGACTGAATTGAACACCTCACATTTAAATGTTTGGTAGGCTCCTTAGGTTGTGTGTGATCCAAATTCTTGATTTTTTGCCCTTTTCTCTTTTGATTGAGAATTTGTCTTGTAGGCACATTGTGTTAAATCCCTTTCATTTCTGCTTCTACAGGAAGGAGGAGCAGATGTGGCAGTGCAAGAAATCAAGAGGAGTCCTGGGCCCACAAGAATTGATGCCATTGACAAGTATGTGAAGAAAGACTAGGACAGTTGGATAGGCAGCCTGGCTGGTCTGGTCACTCATAGGTCCCCCAGGGAGGTCAGACATCACGGGCTGAAAAAGTATCTCTTATTAAGTTACACCCGGACCTTTCAAGAATGTTCGATTTGAATGCTGTTTAATATTACAGCCAAACTGGCAGAGAATAAAAACAAGGTTTGGTGCCTTTTCAAGCTAATTAACACTCACTACTCAATGTCTTTTATCTCCATCAGATAAAAAGTGAAAGCAAACTTGTTCTAAATCAAAAGACCTATGTTTCCTAATTTGCATACCAGTGCACTTTGAGCTGGACCAGGCTGCCCAGCTTGTGAGATATTTCCATTTTCTTTGCCCAGTTCACTCCTGAGTACAAGCCAAGGTGACTTGATACTACTGGGTAATCTACCACAATGACTGTTACTGCAGTGAGTCTCTGGGTGTTTCTTCAAGTGCCCGGATGTCTTACCTGTGGAGTCTCAAGTTCACCTGTCCCAACTGTGGGTTAGGAAGCAGACCTCTTAAATGATGGGGGTGGGGGTGGGCGGGCTTTGAGAGGATGGTGGAAGGACTGGGTCGCTGAGACTCTTGCTGGTAGCCGTCTCCAGAACAGGTTGCCAGCGCATCCTCTGTAAGCCAGTTACTCCTGTGTTAGTCTACTTAAAATAGACAGTGATCTGAAAGTTTCTCTAAGTATCTCTTCCCTCAAAGACTTTGAATCTTTTTTTCTCCAACTTGGTGAATGTATTTATAAAACATGAAAATGGGCTGTTTTGGGTTTTTTTTTCTGTTATGTTCCCAAGCTGTTGTATAAGGGAGAAAATAAGTATTAGATAATCTTCTTTCCTCAAGCAGGGCAATTGGTGTAAATGAAAGTTATTCCCTTTTTTGGTTAGAAATTCCTGTTTTCCCCCATATTGGTTTTTTATATCAAGACTTTACTGGAAGTGGTGGGAAGGAAGAAAGCCCTGTTTGAAATTTCTAAACCACTTCCTCCTCATTTAGATCTATATGCACAGACCACTTCCTCTTTTGAGCCACACAGCTGTTTTTTTTAATTGCAGCTTCTTTATCCTGTTTGAAAATATGTTAAGGAGTAAGAGGTTGATTTCTAGATTTGGAGTTTGAGCTTTGGAGCCGGGAGCCAGAATTTACTCCTGGCTGATGATTCGATGGGGGAATTTGAGTAGATTGCTGAAAGAGCGGCTGCCACTAGCATCAGCGTAGTCCCCTGGAGTGTTTAGTGGTGGTGGTGGTCATGGTTTTGTTTGCTTGTCATTGAACCGCCTCTTTATTTAATCGCATTTTGGAATCAAGAAAAATATTTGATATACCAAAAGTGCCTATATTTCTCTGCTCTAATTATTTGAATTTCTTCTCGACCTGAGAATACCATGGTTTCTGTCAATCTGGAGAAAGGCCAGTGGCCTCCGCGTCACCACCGGCCGCACATGTGCTCGCTCGTGTACTTTGACCGTGGTCCTGGTTGAGACTAGTTCTCTGGGAGAGCCGGGCACCAACCAGAAAGCGGGACTCCCTCTGCTCCGCTGCTTCTGTGGATCTTGTGGTCTGGTGGTGTGAGCGCAGCGACTGCGTGGGGGAAGTGAGCAACTGCATTGTAAAACAAGCCTACTCCTTAGTCCCCACTCTTTCCCGGGAAAGCATGGAGGCCTGTAGCTCTGGGGCTCACAGGGCCAGCTATGCTTGGTCAGTGAATGAGAATTCATTGGAGAGTATTCTGGAAAGCAGTTCCTTTAAGTTCGTACCAGTTATATTCTTAAACTTTGACATTTTTGTTTTCTGATTAAAGCCTTTAACCTTTATACCATCTTGACATAGGAGCAGATCTGCAGAAGGTGCCAGGAATTACCTGGAATCTGAGGAACTAACTGTGAGCCAGCTCCTGCTTTGTCTAAGGGAAGGAAACCAGAAGGTGGAGAGACTTGAAAATGCACTCAAGGAAGCCAAAAAAAGGTATGAAATAGGTAACTTGAAAAATGCATTAATGCTCTTTTAACAGCTTTTCTGATACAGCATTAAGATGCCACACAATTCATCCGTTAAAGTGTGCGTTTTGCCCTGACCAGTGCGGCTTAGTTGGTTGGAGTGTCACCCCATAACAGAAAGGGCGCGTGTTTGATTCCCAGTCAAGGCATATACATAGGTTCAAGGTTCGATCCCTGGTCTAGGCACGTGTCATCTCTGGTCTGGGCATGTATGGGAGGCAACCAATCAATGCTTCTTTATTGTCTCTCTCGTCTCTCTCTCCAGTCCTCCCTCCCTATAAGCAATGAAAAAATGTCCACTGGTGAGGATAAAAATAAAGTGTGCATTTCAGTGATTTTTAGAATATTCACAGAGTTATATAGTCATTATCACTTCATAATATTAGAAGGTTTTTTCACCCTAGATAAGAAATCCTGCCCTGGGTGATATGGCTCAGTGGATTGAGTGCTGGCCTGCGAACCAAAGGGTCGCCGGTTCGAATCCAGGTCAGGGCACATGCCTGGGTTGCAGGCCAGGTCCCCAATAGCGAGGGCATGAGAGGCAACCACACATTGATGTGTCTTTCTCTCTTTCTCCCTCCCTTCCCCTCACTCTGAAAATAAATAAAATCTTTAAAAAGAAGAAAAAGAAAATGACATCCAGTATCCATTAGCACTCATTCCCCATTCCTCTCAGTAATCTGCTTTCTCTTTGTAGATATACCTATAATGGACAGTTCATGTAATCAGAATCATATAATGTGTGATCTTTCATGATTGGCTTAGTTTACTTAGTGTAATGTTTTCAAAGGTTATCCGTGATATGGCATATATTGGTTTTTCATTTATTTTTGTTCCCGAATAATATGTCATTGTATAACTACACAACATTTTGTTTATTCATTAGTTGGTGAACATTTGGGTTGTTCCCACTTATTGCCTATTATGAATAATGTTTGCTCTGAACATTCATGCACAATTTTTGTGTGAATGTATGTTTTAAATTCTCTTGGGTATATACTTGGAAGTGGAATTGCTGGTCATATGGTAACTCTATGTTTAATATTTTCAGGAATTATCAAACTGTTTTCCACAATAGCTGCACCATTTTACATTCCTACCAGCAATGTAGGAGGGTCCCAGGTTCTCTACATCCTCAACTCATTATTGTCTGTCTTCTTGATTATGCCCATCCTCATGGATGTGAAGTGGAATCTCATTGTGATTTTCATTTTATTTCCCTAATGACTAATAATCTTGCATTTTAACTATGATGTGTCTTGGTGTGGGCCTCTTTGGGTTCATCTTGTTTGGGACTCTCTGCACATCCTGGACTTGTATGACTATTTCCTTCACCAGGTTAGGGAAGTTTTCTGTCATTATTTTTTTTACATAGGTTTTCAATTCCTTGCTCTCTCTCCTCTCCTTCTGGCACCTCCATGATGTGAATGTTGGTATGCTTGAAGTTGTCCCAGAGGCTCCTTACACTATCCTCATTTTGGGGGGGATTCTTTACCTTTTTGATGATCTGACTGGGTGTTTTCTGCTTCCTTATCTTCCCAATATCTGAATGGATCCTCTGCTTTGTCTATTCCACTCTTGATTCCCTGTAATGTAGTCTTTATTTCAGTTAATGTATGTTCATTTCTGACTGGTTCTTATTTATGTTTTCTAGTTCTGTTTTTATGTTTCCTAAGCTCTTTATTGAATTTCTACGTTCAACTGCTCTTCCCATGAGTTCACTGAGCATCCTTATAACCGGTGTTTTGAAGTCTGCATCTAGTAGATTCCTTGTCTCCATTTTGTTTAGTTGTTTTTCTGGAGTTTTGGTCTGTTCTTTTATTTGGGACATATTTCACTGTCTCCTCACTTCAGCAGCCTCCCTTTGTTTGTTTCTAGATAGAGCTTTATGTCTCCTGGGCTTAGTAGGTGTCCCACAGGGTCTGGTGGCACAGCCTCCCCATTTCCCCAAGTTGGACACTCCAGGTTTGCCCCCACCCCCTGTGGGCTGGTACGCTCTCCTATTGTAGTTGAGCCTTGATTGCCAATTGCTGTTGGCACGTACAAGTCATGCCAAAGCCAGATGCTGCTTGTTTGAGAGATTTTAGGGAAGTCTGAAGCATGAGCCAGGACAGGACATTCATATGGAAAAGCCACTAAAAACAGCTTGGGCAGGCCCACAAGTTGGTTAGGGTGGGGTCTCAGGGAATCGCCAGGGCAGGGCAAACAGTGCGAGCCAGGTTGTTGGAGACTCAGCTGTGGTACCTGCCTGCGGGCTCTGTAGTGAAAGTGCTCAGAAAAGGAGCAATACCCCCTGCCAGCACTCTGCCTGGGATTGAGCTGCCCCTAGCTCTCACCCTGATGCCAGACAATTCAGTCCCTCCCTGTTTGTCCCTGGTGCCTTTTGAGCTGCTGCCCCAGCACTGGAGCTTACAGTGAGTGAGTCTGCTGGTTTTTACAGCCAGAAGTTATGGGGACTTCTCTCCCAGCTCTAGAAGCCTGGGCTGGGAGCCCTGGTTTGGGGCTGGGACCCCTCACTCCTCAGGTGGGACCCTGCAGCTGAGATAGCCCTCCTGATTTTATCTACCACATGTGGGTGTGGGACCAGCGAGTTCTGTGTCTCCACCCCTTTCTAGTCTCAATGTGGCTTCTATACATCCTTAGTTATAGGACTTCTATTCAGCTAAATTTCAGGCAGTTCTGAATGATGGTTGATCTGTAGTTTAGTTGTAATTTTGATGTGGTTGTGAGAGGATGCAAATACTGCATTTACTTACGCTATGGAAAATGTTATGTTTTAATAGTTATGAATGATCAGTGTTAGTTTATTTCAGTCATGTTTCCTCTCCTCAGTTCTTTTTGCCATTCTAAGTGTCAAGTTTAGCCAGTAAGTCATCCTTACTTAGACAAGATGTTTAGCTTTAATAATAAAAGTGTAAACTGCCCTGGCTGGTGTGGCTCAGTGGATTGAGCGCCGGCCTGCGAACCAAAGTGTTGTTGGTTTGAGTCCCAGGCTAGGGCACATGCCTGGGTTGCAGGCCAGGTCCCCAGTAGGGGGCATGCAAGAAGCAACCATATATTTGATGTTTCTCTCCCTCACTCTCTCCCTCCCTTCCCCTCTCTATAAAATAAGTAATTTTTTTTTTTTTAAAAAGAAGTATAAACTTAGGAACTTGCTAATTATACACCCTGATGTTTCATTTTATATATATCCTGCTTTCAAAATAATTAAAGCTTTATGTCTGGAGACTAAGAGGCATAGCTCTGCAGGTGGCAGCTAGGAAGTCAGGCCTGATTTGAGATGGATGTTTCACCAATAAAGGATCAATTGGATTAAATTGGATTTGGATTAAAATCCTGCTTTGTGAGCTAGCCTTCTGTCAGAATTAAAATCTGGCAAGTCAGTGACTTGTTCCCAACATTAATGCATGGATATCAGGATGAAACCTGGGAATAAATCACTGATCCACTAACAACCGGACTTGAGTTACACACTATATAGGATATGATGAAAACACATTCCATGTCTTTTTTCTCAAATAAATAAGTTAGTCTTCAACCATTTTCATTAACCACTAGAAGCAGGGGTATACTCAGTCTAAAATGTATTCTGAAAAACTTTAGGTGATTTGTGGGCAGAGGGACAGTAAATTTGTCTTTCTTTCATTGTTGACCAAGATTAATGTCACATTTTTATTTTCTAAACAAATTTAAACTGACAGCCAGAGGGTAAGTGTGGAAGAAGTGTGGTCCGGGAAAATCAAGAAGTAGCAGGGGAAAGTCAGCCCAAGGTGGAAAATTTGCTCTAGAAAATTAAAACGAGCTGTAGTTCAAATGCATGTCAACAGGAGGCTGACGTGTGTGAGTGGTGTGACAAAGGCTGTCCTATAACTCTGCACCCACTGGCTTGGCTGGGAACAGTACCTGTGCACCGGTTAGGTCTGACAATTTGTAACAGATACCAAAATTCTATTTTTATCACCACTAAATTACTTCTTTAAAATCAGTTTTGCATTCATATATAGTTTAAAAATTGGTTGTTGAATAGCTTCTTATGGAAAAAGTGTATCTCCTTGACCAAACTTCCCACCCCCTTTCCCTGTTTCTCAGACAACCACTTGAAACATATTTAGCTGGTTCTTTTGGTATTTACCTTCTTATATCATGCTTAAATTGCCACTTAAAATTTCCCACCTAGTTTAACACTGACCTCCTGCTACGAAGGATGAAGATTCAAGTCTTTTACCCCTATTGCTGTCACCACACACATTTGCTTCTGGACCCTTCTTCCCCTCTTGCCCGACTCGGAAATTGATTATAGTATATCGAAATTTAGTCAATCACTAACCAGTGTTTACATTATTATGCACACGCACACAGCTGTCAGTTAAGCTCTGCTCTATGCCTTTACCGCGTTTCCTTTTCATACATTTTTTTACCTCTCTGCGTCATTACCTTTTTATATTTTGCTTATTCTCGCCCCCACCTCTCTCGCCCAATGAGTAAGTCTCAACATACTAGCACTGTCCAATAGTAGTCTCTTCTTGAAGACTTTTCTCCTGGAGTCTGGCCTGGTGGCTTTCTGGGGCCTGCTATATAGTAGTTGTCTTGGAATCTCCCTTTGCCGTCATCTTGTGGAACTCCTTCAGCTCTCCTGTGTTGGATCACCTGTTCTCTGAATTCAGTGTTTTTCTTACTTAAAAACAATTTTTTTTCATCCTGGCCAGGTTGCTTAGTTGGTTGGAGCATCGTCCCATGCACCAAAAGTTTGTGGGTTCAGTTCCCAATCAGGGCACATACCTAGGTTGTGGGTTGATCCCTGGTTGGGGTGCATATGGGAGGCAAATGATCGATGTTTCTCTCTCACGTTGATGTTTCTCTCTCTCACTCTTCCTCCCCTCAAATCAATAAACATATCATCGGGTGAGGATAAAAAATGTTTTTTCAAATAGGGTTCACCATATCTCCACTAATTTACTAAGAAAGACTATATGGGGAAGATACTCTCTAAGATCTGCATATCTGAAAATTTCTACCTTCATAATTTATGGGTAGTTTGGCTAGATATAAAAGTCTATACTGGACATAATTCTCCCTCTGAATTTTGAGTGCATTACTTTGTTGTATTCTAACTTCTGATATTATTGCTGAGAAATCCATTATAATCTGATTCTTAATTTTCTGGAATGAAACTTCCCATTTGCTGTGGTGCCATTCACACGCCCCCCGCCAGGGACCTGGCCCACAACCCAGGCATGTGCTCTAGACTGGGAATCAATCAGGCGACCCTTTGGTTTGCAGGCTGGCACTCAATCTACTGAGCCATACCAGCCAGGGCTAGATGCCAGGATTCTTGAGATCATTAGAAGACTGAGGGTCTCAGCATTCTGTGTGTAAGCTCCCCTCTTTTCCCCTCTCTTTAGTAGGAAACCCAAGCCTTCAACTCTGATTAATGAAGGGTCAGTCCCTCTATTTTAGGAATTTCTAGTTCTGTTCTTTTAATCTTCACCCAAGGATATGTTTATTGATTTTAGAGAGAGAGGAATGGACAGAGAGAGAAACATCGATGTGAGAGAAACACTGACTGGTTGCCTCCTGTACACGCGCCTACCTGGGATCAAACCTGTAACCTAGGTATGTGCCCTGACCGGGTTTCGAACCCTCAACCTCTTGGTGTATGGGATGATGCTACAACTAACTGAGCCACCCGGCCAGGGCTCTTCTAGTCCTTCTTAAAGATGCCCCACCTTCATCCCCACATTCAGAGATGCCTGTTGTCACCAACTCCTGAGCCTTTTGGGTCCCATAGTGTGAGTTACAGCTTGGTTCTCTTAGCTTCAGATCCAGACTTTTTGGTCTGCCAAGTCAGTTCCTACTCATATCTATGCTTCTCAAATCTTACTATTATTTTTTTCTCCCTTTCTTTTTGTTCTTGTGGGTATATAGATCTTTAAAAGTTATTTTGGATGGGTTTGGGATAGGAGAGAAACAAGGCTCTGTTTCATTTGTATTGGGATAGCTTTCCTGTGATTACTGTATTTTGCCACGTATAATGTGTTCTTTTTTGCCCGCACTTTTTAGGGAAAAATAAGGATGCACCTTATACATGGGTATAATAATTACATAACATGGATATAATAACCCTGTGTATTATGCGCACAAAACCATGGGTGCACATTATACACGGGAGCGTATTATACACAGCAAAATACAGTATGCTTCAGTGAAAGAATGTTGCTGCATTTGTTTGTTTTGGGGATTTGTAAACTTAGATGGGTCCAGAAAGGAAAAGCCTTTTCTTAGGACATACACACTTATATAACACACAAGCATGCATGGGTGTACCCACACAAAACCACAAATTTTAAAAATACTTGTTCTATGTCAGTGACATAAACAGAGGCTGTGTTTTTCAGTCTTCAGGATGTTAGACCTTTTACCTCTGTACACATCCATCTCTTACATCTGTTCTAGCCAATTTTAGGATGAAAGCTAAACCAAAGCTAATACATTGAATGCAGAGATTTTGAAAACCCCTGATCCTTTATCCAAATTTTGTACAATGTTCTTTTTGGTGCTTCTGCAATTGTTTTTTCTCTTAAAGAGAAAGTAATTTTTCTATATTCTGTAATCTTTTAGAGTTTCAGACTTTGAAAAGAAAGCCAATGATCGTTCTGAGATTGAGACCCAGACAGAGGGGAACACAGAAAAAGAGAAAGAAGAGGAGAAAGACACAGAAACTGTGGGTACTAAGATCTAAGACTGCTCTCACACCCACGAGGACGTAAGAGTAGTGTAGAACCTGCAGTCGGATCTCGTGTTGTATTATAAGCTTTAGAAATACAGAAATAAATTTAACATTGAGTGTTTTCTTTTTCTCCCATATTTCCTTGTCTTGATTTGAATTTCATTCATTGTAAATTGCAGTAAGATGTATTCCTATCCTAGTGATTTTAGGAGATCACTCGTCTACCTCTTCTTGACTGATTTCTTCTCCTAATGTCTGAAGTGAACAGGCCTGCTAAATGAGAAAGGAATGTTATCTACTTTATTATGAGATCATTTGAGGACATGGCTCGGAAACTTGAGTACAAGTCAAAGGTCTTGGTTCTATCCCAGTACTGGTCTGAAAAAAATAGTTTCAGTGAGAAGGCTCAGGCATATATAGTCGCTGCTTCATGGCAACTCATTGCCTGTCTTGGAGTCTGCAAACAGTCTTCAACCCAGGGAAGGCTGATGAAGCCAGGAAGCTGTCAGAGCCACAGCAGCCCTTGCAAAACGCATTTATATAAGATACTTACTTTAGCTACTCATTTATTTAATGAATATATATTGAACGCCTACTGTATGCCTTGCTCTGGACTAAAGTCCCTACTTTCTAGAGAATAGAGAACATTTAAAAAACTGAGTTGCAGAGACAACCTGTGAGTAATAGTACCCAGCTGACTAAAACTAATTCAACAACCAATCATAGAGAAAGAAGTACTGAGACTTCCAAGGCACCATAAAACTCACTGACAAAAATTCTAGAGCTGCCAGCAAAAAAGCGGTACAGCAAAAATAGTTGAGTAAACTAGAAACATAAACCAGCCAGGAATATGGGTTTGAGTTGCTAACTGGATAAATCAGATCGTACCTTGACATTGCTGTAATCTTCATTTTAATTATGATAAAGTTATTATCACAAGTGCATCCCAATTGATTCATTAATGTTCTATGAGGAAACATAATTGTAACCAAGACATTTTTTTCATTCAAGATATTTGGGGCATTCATTGTGAAAGGTTTAATCAATTCATCAGTCAGTCTTAACTGGAACGATTCACACTGTTTCCTCACAAAGAGGTGCATTTAATCTCTGATGCGAGTTCCACGTGTGTGTTTCGGATTTACTGTGTGACAGGTTGGAAGTGAAGTGGAAGCCTTGAACCTTCAGGTGACAACCTTGTTTAAGGAGCTTCAAGAGGCTCATACAAAACTCAGTGAAGCTGAGCTAATGAAGAAGAGGCTTCAAGAAAAGTAAGAATGAGAGATGAATTTTATCTTCCTTCAAAAAGTGTACATTTTTACACAATATGTAACCATATAAAAACATATTTTTGTTACTGTGTTGTGACTAAAAGAAACGTAGAGACCTAATTAAAATATGAATTCAGAAAACACTAGTGTTGTTCAGGTTAATGTACGGGTTAATATATAAACACAAAATACTTGTAGTAATGGGGGGATGGGGTCCGGGGGACTCGGATTCTGCTGTTTGGGGGCATTAGGGAAGCATACTAGTGTATACGAGGACCTATAAAAAGCAGTGAGCTGGAATTCCCGTGACTTACAGGAGCTGACAACATTCATGTGAACAATGTAAAACAAAGCTGCAAAGAGCAAGAACTTGAGTGAGATTTATTTAGAAAAAAATTCATTTTCAGTCAATTATAAAAGCTAATGTATAAATTGAGAATTTTGCATTTGCTGGTTTCTCTTGATATAAGAAGTTACCCCAAAATTTAGGAAAGCTAAGGTGATGGCGTTCTTTTGGCTTAGTTGGCAGACATTTCCAGCATAACATACAAGTGTGTGTTTCCTTGGAGTTGTACTTTCCAGGGCTGGCACAGCATGGCAGTAACAGCTAAGGATTTTGGACAAACAGACCTAGGTTGCAATATGAATCTACAACTTGTTTGTGGTATTAACCTCGGGAAAGCTATTATTTCACCTCTCTAGCCTCAGTTTTATTATTTGTAAAATGTGAGTCATAATTCCTACATCATAAGGTTTTAAGTGAGATAATGTTTAATATGCTTGACATTGATGCCTTGCGCATAACTATCATTGGTTCACATTTGCTATTATTATATTACGATTCTTTTTCTGATCTTTAAGAGACTTTAGGGCACTTCCTTTCCCCTTGTTAAATCTTTGTCAGAAGTCATAGTCTTTGTGCTTAAAAGAACCCATCACTTGAAAACACAAAAGATACACATGGGTCAGTATATGAGAGGTATCTTTAGCTAATCACTACTTTGGTCTGTGACTAAATAACAAAAATATATTTGTATGACTACTAAAAACAATTATTCCAAGTGTGCAGTAGCTTGTGTGATCTTACATCTGTGCTTTTTTATGTTAGGCATAAGGGTTCAGAAATATGTAAATTATTTTTAACAGAAAAAGATCCGTATTTTTAAAAAATACTTTTTATTAAATGTATCAAGGTGACATTGGTTAATAAGATCATATGGGTTCTAAGTGTACATTTCTATGATACGAGATCTGTATGTTGCACTGGGTGCCCACCACCTAAAGTAGAACCTCCTCTGTCACCATATATTCGGTCCCTCCCACCCTCTACCCCTCCCAGTGCCTTCCCTCTGGTAACCGCCTTGCTGTCTGTGTCCTTGAGTTTCAGTTTTATATCCCACATATGAGTGAAATCATGGTTCTTAGCTTTTCGGACTGACTTACTGCACTTAGCATAATATTCTCAAGGTGGTTCACCAATACTACTTGCTTCTAGTAAAGGAGCAAGGAGGATAAAATATTTATATTGCTAAATCCTCAAAAAATGCTATCCTAAAATTCTTTGTGTTTGCTACATGATCTTGGGATTTGTTTAAAAACCACTGAAAAATGAAGAAGCGTTGTTTATCCTCATATTTTGATCTTTCTTAGATGTCAGGCCCTTGAAAGGAAAATTTCTGCAACCTCATCAGAGCTGAATGAAAAGCAAGAGCTTGTTTACAATAACAAAAAGTTAGAGCTACAAGTGGAAAGCATGCGATCAGAAATCAAAATGGAGCAGGCAAAAAGAGAAGATGAAAAGTGAGTATGCCAAAGTCTACTTGGCAGAAAGAAGTTGGAACAGCTCTTTTGTACAGATTAGCATTAGCATTTGATAATACATTTAAAATTTTTCTTATTTATTTGAAGGAATACTAGGAGACTTTTTGAAGTAGGTAAAATTTAAGTTTTATAACAAGATTATGAAAATTACTGGTAATCTTATTTTGACTTTTTGGAAAAAATTGTTTTGTTTGAGAGTAAGAAAATGCTTGTAGGTGGTAGAATGGTAAAGGTAGGAGAAGAGGTTTTGCTACTTGTGTTTTAAGAAGCATGTTGGGAGGCAAGACTATAAGATTCTATGCTATTTTCCCCAAGATTCCATCCTCAATTTCTTTTATAAACAGGTCCAAATTAGCCATTCTACAGGTCACACATGACAAGCTCCTTGAAGAATACAGTAATGCACTGAAAACAGTTGAAGACCTAAAACAGAAAGAGGTACTCAGAAAAAAATTACTTTGATAGCCTAGTAAGGGACAGAAACTATTGAACATTTTATATGGAAAGTAGTTGTATTAATCTTTAAGTCTGGTTTCAAAGGTTGTATTCAGTTTATCATAGATTTCTTGGCGTCTAAGTGCTTATGACTTCTGATGTTCCAGGTATATGTGGGCATACCTCAGAGATAATTGCGGGTTCATCCAGATCACTGCAATCAAGCTAGTCCCTCGAATTTCTTGGTTTCCGAGGGTATATAAGTCATGTTTACACTGCACTGTAGTTTATTAAGTGTGCAATAGTATTATGTCTAAAAAATGTACACACCTTAATTTAAAAAATAGTTCATTGCTAAAAAATGCTAACCATCATCAGAGCCTTTAGCAAGTTGTAATCTCTTTGCTGGTAGAGGGTCTGTAAGCACAGTAAAAGCAAAGTGCAATAAAATGAGGTATGCCTGTCTAATGTGCTTTGTGTACAAAGGTGGTGCTAATGTCCTACACTCAGGGAGTAAACTTGTAGCGTTTATCACAGTGGGTGGGTTTGAAAGAGACGGAAGAGCCTGGGCTCCTCGGTGTGTAGCACAGAGTGAGACTGGTGGCTGGGGCTGGAGAGGCCGTCTACTACATGGAACTCCTACCAGCTTGCCGGCTGCCAGTGAGCCCGAGAGCCCAGATTTACCTGGCTGCAACTCAAGTTAGGATTTATGCCCAGAATGGTATGGTAATTTTTAACACCATGGACAGATATGTGAGGCGATAAATGTGTTAATTAACCTGATGGGAGGAATCCTTTCACAATGTATACATGTATCAAATCATCACGTATATCTTACAATTTTATTTATCAATTTTACCTAATAAAGCCAGAATAAATAAAGGTGATAGAAGCTTTGAATTAGAAGGGGTCTTTGAATTTATACCCTTATAAATATACTTTTTTGTTTTTTATTTATTTTTTAATAGATTATTTTTAATTTAAACATTTTTCTTCTTTTCCACTGAATTCAAAAAGTAAGAGTAACATGAATGAAAAAGTAGCAATATTAGCAAGTTACAACCTCACTGAGATCAGGGTTAGCTACTAATTTTCCTTATTTTAGTGTTTTCTGTTTTAAAATTATGTTTTAAATTAGAAGATTATTATTTGCAAGCCATTAATTAAGTGAATACAACCTTCCTAGTATCATTGCTAATTAACAAAACAGCTTAGAGCCAATCATTAAAAAAATTATCTAATATTATACTAAAATAGATTCAATGATTTGAAAACCATTTCTAGAATAAACTTGTGTCTTTCAGTCAGAAAAGGTGGATAAGGTGGTGCTGCAGGAACTAAATGAAAAACTGGAACTGGCAGAGAAGGCGCTGGCTGCCAAGCAGCTTCAGATTGATGAGATGAAGCAGACCATCGCCAAGCAGGAGGAGGACCTGGAAACCATGACGGTTCTTAGGGCGCAGGTATTTTTTGCAACATGAGCTGAGTGAAGCCAGCCCTACTTATATTCTCAAATGGGCAAGTGATGATGTTTCAAATATGTTTTTTGATTTTATATTATTTCCATCAATATGTTTTTTAAAATTTTTAATTGAAGGATATCACATGTGGAAACTGCACCAAACTTTTAAGTGTATATAGCTCTATGAAGTTACCATTCTACATGTGATAGTTGGCTTATTTCCAGTTTGCAGCATTATGATTAATGTTACTGTGACACTTTGTTCACCTGTGCATTCATTTCTGTTGGGTGTACACCTAAGAGTGGAATTTCGGGTTCATAAAATATGCATCTACTGAGTTTTAATAGATAACATCAAACAGTTTTCCACAGTGGTTGTACCAGTTTTTGCTCCCATCAACAGAGTATTCCCACTGTATTATCAGTATTCGTACTGGTATTATCAGTAGTTTTACCTTTTAAGATTCTAGTGGGTATAAGTGATGTCTCACTTAATTTTCATTTCTTTGATGGCTAATAGATTGAGTACATTTTCAAACGTTTACTGGCCATCCAGTTATCCCTTTTGTGATGTGCCCGATCAGGTCCTTTCCCATTTTTCTTCTGGTTTGCTGGTTTTTCCTTAATTTTTATATTCATTGCAATTTTTTTCACTCTGCGATTTGCTTTTTCACTCTTACAGCAGTCTTTTGATGAACAAAAGTTAATTTGTTATTATAGTCCAATTTATCAGTTTTTTCATTTATGATTAGTACTTTTTGTGGCCTGTTTAAAAAACTCACTACCTCAAGGCCATAAAGATATTCCTCTATATTGTCTTCTAAAGGTTTTATTGTTTTGCCTTTTACATTAAGATCTAGAAACCACCTGAAATTAGCTTTTCCATGTGGAGATAAGGGTAAAGATTAGTGTTTTTTCCTATATGAATATTCTGTTGACTTGGCACTATTAAAAAGGGCATCTTTTTGTAAGTACTCTGCTGCCCTTGTTGTCATATATTGTGTCCATGTACCCATGGGTCTATTTCTGGACTCTATAATGTTCCACGGGGCTATTTATGTGTCCTTGCCCTGGTACCATACTGTCTTGATTTATTATAAAGCATCAAAAGTATTGATTTCTGGTAGAATAAGTCTTCCTGCCTCATTGGTATTCTTCAAGAGGACTTTAGGTTTTCCTTCCCCTTTTCATTTTCATAAAAATGTTTAAAACCACTTGAGATTTTCCACATACAGAAAAGCTAACTGGGATTTTGATTGGAATTACATTAAATATAGATCAATTTGGAGATAACTGACACCTTTACCACACTGACACTTCCAGGCCATGAATATGGCTTATCTTTAATTAAACTCAGTAACATTTTTAATCTTCTTAGTAGAGATTTTGTTCTTTCATTAGATTATTCCTAGATATTTTATATTTTAATGATTATTATAAACAGCATGTTTTAAAAACTTCATTTTCTTGTTGTTACATACAAATAATTCAGTACAATTGATACTCATATATTGACTTTGTCTGCAATAAACTTGCTCAACTCACATTTTAATTCTAATTTTTTCTGAATTTTTTTGGACTTTGTACATTAATTATATCATTTGAATAATGGCAGATTGGCTTTTTCCCCCCCTTTCCAGTCTTTTTGCTTTTTGTTTCTTTTTCTTGCCTTATTGCACTGGCTGGGACCCCAGTATAATGTTATGTAACTGTGGGGATGGCAGACAGTCTAGCCTTGCTCCCAGTCTCAGAGGCTGTGCATCCAACATTTCACTATTAATGCGTGTGATGTTTGCTATAGGCTTTTTGTAGATATCACTAATCAGACATACAAAATTTCCTTCTATTCTTGTTTGCCAAAAATTTTTATTTTGAGTAAATGTTGAATTTTATTTAAGAAAAATTATTTTCTTTATATAATGATATAATTAGGTAATTATATGCTCCCCCCTTTAATCTAGTGTAGTAAGTTACACTGATTACTTAAATATTAAACAAACCACATTTTTTGAATTACCCTCTGTATATATTCCCAAATTTGCTTTGCTCCTATTTTGCTTAGGATTTTTTAATCTATATTCTTAAGTAAGATTGGTCTAGAGTTTTTCTTTTGCTAATATACTTGTCAGGTTTGAATATCAGGATTATGCTGGCTTCATAAAATCAAGTTAAGATACATTTCTTCTTTTATTATTCTCTGGAAGAATTTGTGTATGTTGGCTTATTGTGACTGTTTTGGCCTATTCTGGTTACTGGTGGGTAGAGGACTTGGAGAAGAGTTTATGAGTGAGAATATATCCTGTCTGAGATTTAAAAATCACAAAAAAGGGGGAAATCCTTCTTTCTTCTTAAATAACTGGAATCTCAGAGGTGGTTTTAGGATGATTAGGTACTAAAATAATTTTATTTTTGAATTACATAAATAATACTACTCATTATAAAATAGAATTTTTAGACTATAGAGAAATGTATAAAGTAGAGAGTGGAAATCCAACTTCCCCCAATTCCATTTTGATCATTTTCTTCTTTTTTTTATTTTGCTTCTTTATTTGCTTAATTAAAATGGGATCACACTATACCTTTTTTACTACAACATTTTTACTCATGATATATCTTGGACATGTCTCCTTGTTACTACTCACAGTCATATGTTATTTTTTTAATGGCTGTGTAGTGTTACAAAGTGTGTGTTACCATGATAGATTTAACCAGTCCTCTATTGATGGACATGTAGGTTATACCAATATTTTTGCTATTATCAACAATGCTGACCTGAACATTCTTAAATGTCTTTGTGCACTTGTGGAATCTGTAGTCAAATATACGAGTGGAATGGTTGGGTCCATTGGGTTGTTTTTAAAGAAGTATTACCAAGTTATCTTCCAAAAATGCACAATCAAAATTATTCCCCTCACCAGAAGTAGATGAGCAATCCTATTTCCCCACATGCTTGCGTCATTCTTTAAAAATGTTTCCCAACCTGATAAACATTATTTTTAGTATGACAATATACTCATTACCAGCTGCCCAGAGTGGCTGACCCAGTGAAATACAGAAGTGGTTGAACGGACTTAGGGCTTTAACGTTATTGCTATAGGAACAGAATCTCAGCCTGAGCTCTTCATAGCATTTCCCTTGTTTGGGCACCTCCTGATACTGTCGTCATGTACTTCTGCTACATTCTGTAAACAGACATTTGTTTTGTTTTGATAAATATTCTTGTTCATTCAACAAGTCTTTTTGAGCACCTATAATATGTCAGGCACTGTTGTCACTGTTGGGGATACAGGAATGGACAAAACAAAGATCCAGTTCTTCCTGGCTCAAAACTTAGATTCAAGGCTCTAACCTGAGTTTAGGTCTGACTCAAAAAAGCCCATGCTCCATCAGTGATACCGTAAAATTTTGGAATGTTTGCAAATGGCAGGAGCTCCCTTACAAAGGTCTCTTTATTATATGCTTTCTTTTTGTAACTAATTCTGGTAGAATATTTAAAATTTTGTTAATTTTACTTTAAAGTAATGGATTAAGATTTATATCCTAAAACCCCTAAATTTGAAAAGAAAAAACCTAATTTTAAATGTAGCAAGTTAAAAACTGGTATTAAAATAATGCTTAATTCACTAGTTTATGTTTACTTTATAATTTTATAACTGAAGAAATTGCTGCCATGGCATAATATTTATCTGTTTCTAGGTAACAAATTACTGTCCAAACTTAGCGGCTAAAACAACAAGCACTTGTTATCTCACTCACTTTCTATGGGCCAGCAATCCAGGAGCAGCTCAGCAGGGTGATTCTGGCTCAGGGTTTCTTCTAAGGCTGCACTCAAAAAGGAAGATCCATTTCCAAGATGGTTCACTCACATGGCTGTGGGTCGAAGGCCTCAGTTCCTCACCATATGGGCCTCTCCATATGCTGCCTCATGACATGGCATCTAGCTCCCTCCTAGAGCAAGTGATGGAGGAGAGAACAAGGCAGAAGCCATAGTGTCTATTAGGACCGAGTCTCAGAAGCCACACACCATCATTTCTACAGTATCCTAGTTGTTAGAGTTTGGCCCTATTCATTGTGGGAGGGGAACACATGAGGTTTTGAATACCAAGAGGTGAGGATCACTGGTACCATCCTGGAGGCTGGCTACCACTGTGTGAAGGGATGTTGTACGTGAAACAGTCCATGATATGTGTGTTTCAGCCTGGGTTCAAATGCTGGTTTGACTTTTTAACTCATTTCCACAAGATTGAGAGCTATTATATTTGTAATGTCAAATGAGCACAGCAATTCTACATTCCTGGGATTTTTGACAAGGTGAAATAAGATAGTTAGTATAGGACTTCGCACATGTTTAGAATTTAATAGCATCTGTTTATTATTATTTTAAATTTAACTTAAGGCCAGCCTTCATGGATTACCTGACAGAGTAAATACACCATTTACTATAATTAAGCTAATCCTGAATGTTATTTTTTAAAAAGAGACCAGAGAATCTTACTGAATTGATGATCCACACAGTATTTAAACCACTTGTATCAGTTTAATGTTGGGTTCTAATTGTTTAAAGTGCACACACATACACAATTTGTGTCTTCTACTCGATAGTTGGAACATCATAGTCACCATACTGGTTTCTAGCAGGAACATGTACTTGTCATTTAGAAGGCATATCACAGGCTGCAGCACTGCCTCTTCACCTCAATAGGTGAGCTGTAGAGAATCCACGTCATCTAGGTAGTAACTGCTGTCTCTCTCTCCCTCTCACAGATGGAGGTTTACTGTTCAGACTTTCATGCTGAAAGAGCAGCGAGAGAGAAGATTCATGAAGAGAAGGAGCAGCTTGCATTGCAGCTGGCAATTTTGCTGAAAGACAGTAATGTTTATGAAGATGGAGGCAGGTAAGGTGAGGGGAAGACTTAGAACACATCTCGGCCTGGGACCTGTCAAAGATGGTTCCTAATTTGAGCTATAAGAATCGCTGGGTACACGTCTCTTGAGTGGGTTCATATGTTTAGTGTGACTTATGAGGTGTGGCAGTGTTTTGTGGAAACCTGATCAAGTTCTTTGCCTTTAGACTACCTGTAAAAACGTGACATTGCGTTTCAAAGTCATATCTTGCTATTATCATGAATGAAATGGTCCTAACTTTTTTTTTAAGATTTTATTTATTTATTTTTAGAGAGAGGAAGGGAGGGAGAAAAGAGGGAGAGAAACATTGATGTGTGAGAGATACACCAATTGGGTTGCCTCTCGCATACCCCTAACTGGGGACCTGGCCTGCAACCCAGGCATGTGCTCTGACTGGGAATTGAACTAGTGACCTTTTGGTTCACAGGCCGATGCTCAATCCACTAAGCCACATCAGCCAGGGCACAGTCCTAACTTTTTAAATAATTCTATAATATTGTATATCTTAAAAGAAAATACTGCTAAAATTACTTCTGTCCTTTAAATTTTCATTTTGAAAAACATTTGAAAGATACAGAAATACAAAAACACAGAGATTGAAATATACACAAATATGTACTCCATTCAGAATTGACAGCTACTAACATTTCTTCTATTGCTATTTGCTTCGAGTATATTTGTATTAAAAGAAAAAAGGGGCCCTGGCTAGGTGGCTTGATGGACTGAGTGCTGGCCTGTGAACTGAAAGGTTGCCGGTTCATTTCCCAGTCAGGGCACATGCCTGGGTTGCACGCCAGGTCCCCAGTTGGGGGCAAGTGAGAGGGAACTGATTGACGTATCTCTCACGCATGCATCAATGTTTCTCTCCCTCTCGCTAAAAATAAATAAATAAAAACCTTTTTTTTAAAAAGGAGCTGTAGATGAAGTCTTTTTTGTTCCCCATCCTTCATTGTATTCCTTTCTTCTTTTCTGCATATGGCCTGGAATTTGGGTAGCATCCCCATCTGTTTTATATTTTTATGTAATATCTTAAAATAAGATAATGCTAATTTCTCTGTCCTTAAGCTACAAAATGATCACTACAAATATTGTTTTGCAACTTGCTTTACATGACATTGTGATTTTTGAACTGGGTATATATATGTGCAGAGTGTCTCTTTAGAAATATGCTACTTTTTTTTCTAATCCATTCCCTATCAATTGACAGTTTGGTTATTACTTCATAACTGATATTTTAAAAAGTCTTAAGTGTTATTTATTTTTATTACATTGTGTCCTAGTAACAATAATATTTACAACTCAAGTCAGTCTTAACTTCTGGTTTCTATGCACTTTGACATTGTAGTTCATCTCTTTTTTTCTTCTCATATTCTGCTGAATGTGTGCTTCATGTTTCATATTTAAGGGTCTTAGAACATCACATAGAGTGTTGCTTTTCATTCCAGTAGGCAGTCCTTGATGGAAATGCAGAGCCGTCATGGGGCCAGAACCAGTGACCCCGACCAGCAGGATTACCTTGTTCAAAGAGGTGAGTCACGTGTGATTCTAGGCTTTCAGAATTCCAGGGAATAACTATCCTTGACAAAGATGCTTGAAAAAAAATTCCACTACATCCTATATAATGGATTTCAAATTAAGGTACCAAAAATGTAGTACCCATCAGTCTTATTTCCACAGTACCCCAATCTCCATGCATTACTTACTGAATCCAGACCAGACACTTCACGTCGTCAGTTAAGACCTGGAAGAGCCAAACTTTTAAGCCTTCTCTTTATTTCCCTACAGCAATTAGCCAACTGAATCACTCCTTGTTCTTTCAACTTGCCTGCCCTAAACTTGTATACCTACATATACTTATGTATGAGGTGTCCTTCACGTAGATGCCTTCCTTCACTCATATCCTTGTCTTCCTCCAGTCTCTTTCCAGTGAACTCTTATCCATCTTTAGGACCCATTTCAAATACCATCTCTATGATACCAACAAAATGTGACCTCTCCCTCCTGAATTTCCAAAGTACTGTATTCGTTTTAGTACTTCCCTGCTATTTATTATAATTATTTATATGTTCTAAATATACATTTAAGTCTCTTTTAAATAAGCTCCCTCAGAGCCTGTATCTTCACCCACTACCTGTGCTATGTACATAAATAATGTTACCATTTATTGAAAGTTTACTATGTAT
This sequence comes from Desmodus rotundus, assembly GCF_022682495.2. Lineage (NCBI taxonomy): Eukaryota > Metazoa > Chordata > Mammalia > Chiroptera > Phyllostomidae > Desmodus > Desmodus rotundus. Next base: position 108,806,022 of record NC_071390.1, read on the forward strand.
GTAAACTGCCACTGTGCTGATCACTTCACATTATTTCACGCAATTCTCACAAAATTCTATCAGATATATGTTATCACTGTCTTACAGAAGACAAGGTTATGTTACTCAGGATCACAGTGCAAATTAGGGGCAGAGCCGGACATGGAACCCAAGGCTGTCTGACCTTAACCACTACACGGCACTTCATGGAGTGGGCTGTCATGTAATTGCGTACCACATCCAGGTTTTAATTTCCTGGGCGAAATTGATCATGACACTTAGTACGTGGTTTTAATACACTAGTAATGTTCTGTAACTTGTAATAAATCACTGCTGTAATAGTACTAAAAGGGAAGTATTATCCTTGATTCTATTATGAAAAAAATAGATATGAAAAAAAAACAAACCCCTCCAAGTACCAAAGACTAACATGACAAAAAGAAAGTGAATAGCAATGCCAGTTAGACGATTCTGGGTTTAGGATGCCATCCTAAGTTTCCCATAAAACTGGTTCTTCAATATATATTTTTTAGTGTTGGGCCAGTCTAAGTCACTTCTATATACCAACTGACTATTGAAACGGAACTACATCACAAAGTTATCACAGCAAGGAAGTAATATTAGTATATATACTTAACTATTAAATCTTGGGGAAATTTCTTTGAGTATCCCTTTTACCTTCCATCTCCTCCTGTTCTCTACCCCCACCTCCACCACCAGAGTTCCCTTACAGGAAAAAATAGGCTGAAGTCAACATCAGAGGCAGTAAGTCAGGGTACGAGTAAACATAGTATGCATGGGGCACATGCAGGGGTAACAGCCTGTGAACTGCTGTAAATAATAGCCTCATGCATTTTTAGCCTCAGTGGTTAAAGCTGTGTCCTTCTCTGAAAGTTGCATCAACCCACTTGAGCATTGCTATGCATTTTCTCTAATCTAATTTTAAATATCCTAGGACACCAATATACCTCATATTTAGAAGTACCTACACAGTTGTCTTGAGTCAAAAAGGGCAATCTCTTGTACCTTCTTAAGGGAAGGTTTTCATTCATCATAACTGTGTCAAGCAAATGCTTATTTACATTAAAAAGAATTGGTCACTCTTTGATTTATAATCTAAAAATGATCACAAAGTGCAAATTTATTCCTGAATTTTTTTTGTCTTACACAAGACAATATTCTAGAGACTGTCTTAAGATTATTTTTTAGTTTCCTAACAAAGCTGCCTTAAACAAAAGCCCCTCTCAGTATATTTTATCGCCATCAGCCACCATCTGAGTGCCTAGTCAAGTCTAGGGCATCCAGCTAAGCACAAGGAAACAAATGTGCATAATTCATGGTCGGATCCATGAGGGCTTATGGTGTGGTTGGCGAGATATGATGTGCACGTACAAAGATGAAGTGAATGTCCTGGCTGGTGTGGCTCAGTGGATTGAGTACCAGCCTGCGAACCAAAGGGTCACTGGTTTGATTCCCAGTCAGGACACATACCTGGGTTATGGGCCGGGTCCCCAGTGAGGGACACATGAGGGGCAGCCACACATTGATGTTTCTCTCTCTGTTTCTCCCTCCCTTCCCTTCTGTCCAAAAATAAATAAAATCTTTTAAAAAAAAGCAGAAAGATGAAGTGATAACATAAGATAACACTTAATATAATACTGCTAAAGAAGAAAGAATGATCATTAAGGGCCAGGGTAGTTGAGATAGGCTTTGAAAACATGTGACTTTAAGCTTGACATTGAAGCTAGGATTTAGATAGATGCAGTATGAGAATGAAAGGGCAGAGGCAGAAATGAATGTAATGTGTTCATAATGAAAACTGACTAAGTCTATTTTATAGTGAAGAGCCAGGAGGTAGAGGGAACCCGTCATCACAAGTCTTGAGTTTTAACCTAGATCAGGACAAGAGGAAAGGCACAGATTGATTCAGTGGAGTTTAAAATGAAAAGTCAGCAGTCCCTTGGCTGGTTGTCATCTAGGGCAGGGTTTGGCAAACTACAACTCACAGGTCAAATTTACCCTGCTTTTATAAATAAAGTTTTATTGGAACAAAGCCATGCCCTTTTGTTGACGTATTGTCTATGGCTACCTTCATGCAATAGTGGCAGAGCTGAGTAGTTATGAGTAGGCTTTGCAAAGTACCGTATTTTTTGGACTACATGACGCAGTGGACCATAAGATGCACCTAGGTGTTAGAGGAGGAAAATAGGGAAAAAAATTTTGAAGCAAAAATTGTGGTCCTGCTCCTACCTCCTGTGACCCCCCTCCACTACCGCCCTCACCCCCAGTGAGCAAGGTAAGCTACATTCAGACTATAAGATGCACCCCCACACCTCCCCCCAATTTTGGGGGGAAAAGTGCATCTTATAGTCTGAAAAATACGGTAGGTTTATAGTTGTGAGTACGAGAGACACAGAGGTTATTATTATATTATTATTTATTAATTATTCTATTATTTTCCATATGAACAACTGTAAACCAACTTTTGCCCCATCCTGTATTTTCTCTCTGGTCCTTTACAGAAAAAGTTTACTGACACCTGATGTAGAACAGTGAGACCTTTAGAAAGCTCCCTGCTTCAGAAATCATGCCTTGTGATCAATATTTCTATTCTAGGATTGCTTCTGAAATTTGCTGAACAAAAACTATCTGTAATAGTCCCACATGTTATTCAATTCAAGTAATATGCTGAGAAGCAAGTAACCATGTTGAAGGTTACCTCCATTGTCATCCTCCAAAGAAAACCAAACATTGGGGTGGGGGATTGAATGAAAGTCTGGAGATCTGGGTGGAGACTCTATAAAACCAAAATGGTTTGCATTTGTCCAGGTAGGTCAGATCAAGGAGATGTTCCAGAAGTCAGAAGTCATTTCTAATACTAACCCCAGTTCACACATGTGGGACCTATCTAGAGTCAAGGCTTATTTTGAGCATTCTTTGATTTCAACTTGAACCTTAATCCAGCTCCAAAACTGGGTGAAATGACAGGATTCATCCTTCTATTCTTTCTCCTCACTTACTTTGCCTGGGTAATCCTTATTCATTCCTAAGCCTCCTCCCAGGTGGAATCAGTCTCACCCAGGGGGCCTGTCTTCACAGAGCAGTCCGAGCCAGGTGCCTTTCTCTGTCCTCCCACTAAACCACCTTGTGCATGACACAGCCACGGCACTCCCCTCATGTGCCATGCTGTCCTTTTTCTTGTCTGACACTCCCATCATGTCTGTATCCCTCTCTTCCTTCTCATAGGGTACTGAGAAGCACCTGCTGAGTGAACGTAGTGTTTGTCTGTTTCTGAGAGGGTACATACTGATCTAGGACACTACATCTCCATACTCTGCTCATCATTTTCTCCACATTCTCTCTTCTTTACCTTATACCTTCATCTGTCTCTTTTCTTCTTTCAACTATTCCAGTTTTTACAAGAACATGTATTATCCTGTATCCAGAATTAAAACCATGTATTTTCACGTACCCAGAACCTGGAATGGAGCCTAAATCCTAAAATAATTGGAAAGTGGGTACTACTTTTGGAGATTTTCTCTGTGTGTGTAGATTGCTTCAGTAACAGACAGAAATGACATGGATTCACCTCCCACTAGGTATTAATTATAATGTCTAACTGACATTAAAATTAACCATCAATTATTAAAATCCATCAAACAAGACTGCTTGTAACATGGAAGAACTGGAACAACATTTCATTTAATGCTTATTCCCAGGAGCTGAGGATAATAACTGGCGGCAACAGCAACAGCAGAATATACCAATTCATTCTTGCCCCAAATGCGGAGAAGTTCTGCCCGACATAGATACATTACAAATCCATGTCATGGACTGCATCATTTAAGTGTTGGCATCTCGCCTCCTCCAAACTGTTGTTAAATGTCAGATTTCTTTCCTCTGAGAGTCTTACTTTTGTGTTATTTGTTTTCACTCAAATATTTTGGCTCATTATGTTTGTTTTAGGAGAAAGAAAATCAATATGTCCCATGTAGGACACTTTTTTCTGTGGATTTCCATAAATTCACAAACCAGAATTCTTAACATATCATTGTTGTGACAATAGATTGATTTTTTTAAAAAACTGTTGTTTATGTGAGCACTGACCTGTTCATGCACTTAATGATCATGTGGCATCATGGGACACAGTGAGTGTAATTAGATGGAAGAGGTGTTGCTGAGAAATGTTAAGAACCTTCTAAGGAGGCAGGAAAAATGAAGTGGCCACAGATTTCTTCAAGAGAAATGTCTTTGAAGTATTTTTGAAATAAATTATGTTGTTATCTTTCTTCATCCACTTAAGACAAACCTGTTTGGGGTTGTGTGCATATGTGTACCATTGTAGTTTTATTGCAGCCACAGTAATTGTACCAAAGTTATGATATGGCTGTTCACATACGAACACTGTGAACAGTGACTGGATCATCAGGACAAAGAAACAATTTTGGTGTAGATGAAGTAGATGCATTAGGTTCACTGGACTTGATATAACCACAGTGGCAAAGAAGTTACCTTTGTTTTTTCGTTTGTGCTGCAGATATGTGGGCTTGTACAGTGGAAAGTTTATTCATTTCTAAAAAGAACTGCTGTTCATTCATTCTCTTCTTAGATCAGGCTATAAGGTCATAATTACAAGAATAGTTATTACAAAGTAAAATTTTGCTTATAAATCTTTCACATTGTTCATACATTACTGGCTAATTTCATAGGATGCATTTTCTGGATTCAGCTTCATAAAAGTTTATTACTTGTTAATTCTATGAATATGAGCAAATCCCTTACTGGAGATGAATATGTATTGTTTGAATTAGAAATTGTTCTTGTTATGGAGGTGAAAAGATAGGGATGTCCCATATTTCATAAACCTAACAGTTAGTAACACTGGGCCAGCCATAAAAGTAAAGAATGACCTTATGCATCTAGAACCTAAAACATTTAAGAGAAAATTTAAATAATCTTCTCTGTTTGGCTCTGTCATTAGAATCTCTCCTAGACAAACTTGATTTAATACACACATATACACATACAAATGGAATCAACCCAGGAATCAAAATAGTTAATTATATCTTTACACTGTGAAAATTCAACAGTAACTTAGATTAAAAGACTTTCCTGCCCTGGCTGGTGTGGCTCAGAGGATTTAGCACCAGCCTGTGAACCAAAAGATCACTGGTTCAATTCCTGATCAGGGCACATATCTGGGTCGCGGGCCAGACCCCCAGTTGGGAGTGTGGGAGAGGCAACTGATCCATGTTTCTCTCACACATCGATGTTTCTCTTCCTCTGTGTCTCCTCCCTTCCCCTCTGTATAAAAATAAATAAATAATAATTAAAAGAAAGATTTTCCTGCTTCAGTCCTGGGAGAATGTTTGTTAAAGACATTATGAAAATTTTATTTTTAATTTCTTGTTTAAGACTTCTAGTTTAATTTTTTTCCCTTAGTATTTTATACTCAAGAAAATAGATTACTATATTATCCTAAATAGAAAAGCAAACCAAATGGTTTTACATTTAAGTTTTGGGGGATATTATTTTACTTTGTTCAAGTAAAAATATTAAGCTATTCATAACTCTGAGATACCTAGAAACCCTTTAAACACCTGGAAATTAAACAACACACTTGTAAATAGTACATGGGTTAAAGAAGAGAAATTTTTAAATATTTTAAACAAAATGAAAATATAACATCAAAATTGGGGGATGATGCAAAAGAAGTGCTTAACAAGAAATCTGTAGCATTGAGTACATATGTAGAAAAGAAGAAAGATCTAAAATCAACAATCTAAGCTTCCACTGTAAGAAACTAGAAAAAGAAAGGCAAATTAAATACAAAATAAGCAGAATATTGAATAATAAAAATTAGAGAAGAAATCTATTAAATTGAAACCAATCATTAGAGAAAATCAGTAAAATCAAAAACTGGTTCTTGGAAATGACCACTAAAATTGGTGAACCTCTAGCCAGGTTAACTGAAAATAGAAGACACTGATATCACCAGCAGTGAAATTGGAATTTGAAATAAACAACACAATAATATTCATGAGCACCAAAAAATGAAACATTCAGGTATAAACCTAATAAAATATATGAAAGATCTGATGAAAGAACTAAATAAATGGAGAGATATTCCATGTTCATGTACAGGGAGACTCAGTACTGTCAGAAAGTCAGTTCTTCCCACTCTAATTTATGGAGTCCATGATCCCAATTGAAATCCCAACGAGTTATTCTGGGGATATCAACAAATTGATTCTAAAATTTATATAGAGAGACAAAAGATTCAGAATGGCCAACACAGTATTGCAGGAGAATACAGACAGAGGACACCACCTGATTTCAAGAATTAGTATAAAGCAACAATAATCAAGACAGCATGGTATTGGTTAAAAAATGGACAAATATATCAATGGAACAGAATAGAGGGCCCAGATACAGACCCAGAGAGCCCACTGCTCTTTGGCAAAGGAGAAAAGCAATTTGATGGAGAAAGGATAGTACTTCTAACAAATAGTGCTGACACAACTGGACATCCACATGCAAAAACAAACTAACTAAAAAACTAATCAAGACACGGACCTTACACCTTTCACAAAAACTAACCACAGATTGGGAATAGATCTATACAAAACAGATATCTGATGAAGCACTAGTATCCGAAATACATAAACTACTCTCAAGACAACAGTAGGCAAACAACCCAATTTAAAAATGGGCAAAAGCAGGTACCTCAGCAAAACAAATATACAGATGGCAAATAAGGATATAAAAAGATGCTCAACATCATATGTCATTAGGGAACTACAAATTAAAATGAGACACCACCACACACTTATTAAATCGCTAAAATCCAAAACAATAATAACACCAAATGCTGGCAAGGGTATGGAACAACAGGAAATCTCATTTATTTCTGGTGGAGATGCAAAATAGTCCTTTGGAAGGCAGTTTGGCAGTTTCTTGGAAAACCAAATGCAGTCCTTGGAATTTACCCAAGTGAATTGAAAACTTACGTCCACATAAAACCTGCATGAGTGTTTATAATATTTATAATTGCCAAAACTTGAAAGCAGCCAAAATGCCTTTCAATAGGAAAATGGATAAACAAACTGGTACAGCCTGGCAATGGAATATTATTCAGTGCTAAAAAGGAATGAGCTATCAAACCATGAATATACATAGTTTAAGGAGGAAACTTTAATGCATATTGCTAATGAAAGAAGCTAATCTGAGAAGGCTACATACTGTATGATTCCAGCTATATGACATTCTGGAAAAGGCAAAACTATGGGCTCGGACTAGGGCTTGCCAGGAGTTGGTGAATAAGTAAGAGCACAAAAGATTTTTAGGGCAGTGAAACTATTCTACATGAATGTATTACACATAGAGTGAACCCTAATGTCAACTACGAACTTTAGTTCATAATAATGTATCAATATCGGTTCATCAATCATAATAAATGTCCCATATCAATGCAAGATGTTAACAATAAAGGACATTATGTGTTCAAGGGGCTATATGGAAATTCTCTGTTATTCCCACTCAATTTTTCTGTAATCCTCTAATTGCTCTAAAAAATAAAGCCTATTATTTTTTTGAAAATGAGCAAAAGAACTTTGAACTGTAAGATAATTTAATATGAACACACATAAAATGCATTGTGTGCCTCATAAATTCAAGGTTCTTCTGAAAATTGGCCAACACTTCCATTTGACCCATAATGAAAGGGCTAATTTGGAATTGCCTTTAATGAAATGTTAAATTTAGACTTCCAGTCAAGATGGAGGCTTAAGTAAACACAGCACAACCACAGCAAAAATTACAACTAGACTATGAAACTGTCACCCAGAATCATCAAAAAATTGAGCTGTGTGGAAGTCCGACAACCAAGGCATTAAAGAAGTCACGTTCATCCTGACAGGTAGGAGGGGTGGAGATGCTGAGATGTACAGAGATGTGGAACAGGCAGTCCCTCACAAAATTGGGAGATACCTGGGGAGCAAGGGTCCCAGCCCAACAGCAGACCACCCAGCCCAGGGTTCCAGTGCCAGGAAAATAAGTCCCTATAATTTCTGGCTATAAAAACCAGTGGGGGTTGAGGCAGCAGGAAAAAATGCAGGATTCTCAGAAGTCTTCTCTTAAAGGGCACGCAATGGACCTGGACTTATGCAGACTCACTCCCTCTGGGCTCTAGCACTGGGGCAGCAGCTGGAAGGGTGTCAGTGACATATGGAAAGGAATTGAAGTGTCTGACATCAGGGCAAGTGTTGGGGATAGCTTCCTCTTGGACAAAACTCCAGAGGCAAGGTAGTGGTACTGTCCCCTTCCTGAGCCACCCCCACACAGAGCAGCAACACCATATCAGAGATTGGTTCACATGGGTTGCCCTGCCCAGACAATTACCTAAGGCTCTGCTCCCTCCAACTTACAGATGTACTTTTCTATAATAGGCCATGCTACTAAGACAGAGAGCCTAAGCAGCATTACCTAATGCATAGAAACAAACACAGGGAGGCTGCCAAAATGAGGAGACAGAAATATGGACCAAATGAAAGAGCAACAAAACTCCAGAAAAAGAACTAAACAAAATGGAGATAGGCAATCTTACAAATGCAAAGTTCAAAACACTGGTTATTAGGATGCTCAAGGAACTAATTGGGTAACTCAATAGCATAAAAAAGACCCAGACAGAAATGAAGGTTACACTTAGTGAAATAACGAAAAGTTCACAGGGAACCAACCGTGTAGTGGATGAAGCTGAGAAATCAATGATTTGGAACATAAGGAAGAAAAATCAGTCAGAAAAGTAAGAAGAAAAAAGAATCCAAAAAAACCCAAAGATAGGCTAAGGAGCCTCTGGGACATCTTCAAACATACCAGCATTTGAATCATAGGTGTGCCAGAAAGAGAAGAGAAAGAGCAAGAAGTTGAAAACCTATTTGAAAAAATAATGAAAGAAAACTTCCCTAATTTGATGAGGAAATAGACATATAAGTCGAGGAAGCACAGAGAATCCCAAAGAAGATGGAGCCAAATAGAACGACACCAAGACACATCATAATTCAAATGCCAAAGATTAAAGACAAAGAATGAATCTTAAAAGCAGCAAGAGAAAGGCAGATAGTTACCTACAAAGGAGTTGCCATAAGACTCTCAGCTGATTTCTCAAAAGAAACTTTGCAGGCCAGAAGCGACTGGCAGGAAATATTCGAAGTGATGAAAAGCAAGGACCTACAACCTATATTATCCAGCAAAGCTATCATTTAGAATTGAAGGGCACATTAAGTGTTTCCCAGACAAGGTGAAGCTAAAGGAGTTCATCATCACCAAGCCATTATTATATGAAATGTTAAAGAGACTTATTTAAGAAAAGAAGATCAAAACTATGAGCATTAAAATGGCAATAAATTCACAACTACCAACAGTTGAATCTAAGAAACAAACTAAGCAAACAAGCAGAACAGAACCAGAATCATAGATATGGAGATCACTTGAAGGGTTATCATTTGGGAGGTAAAGGGGAAGAATGAGGGAAAGGTGCAGGGGTTAAGAGGTACAAAATACTCAGGGATGTTAACAATGGTATAGGAAATGGAGTAGCCAAAGAACTTACATGCACGACCTATGGATATGATCTAAGGGGGGGATAGCTGGAGGGAATAGGGGGCACTAGGTGGAGGGGGGAAAGGGGGAAAAATTGGGATAACTAATAGCATAATCAATAAAATATATTTAAAAATGGAATGTCAAATTTATGTTATCAGAAATCAAGTATATGAACAATTATTCAAATATTTTAGTGGAACAACAAAAGGTACCCAAAATGCTTTGCTATGAACAGAAAATAAAAAGTGGAAATGATAATCCTCTTTGCCATCCTTTGACTTACGTAGAGTGTCATTTTAAAAATTATTGGAATAACATTCTGTACTCTTGCTATGAAAATTTGGTCATTGATGAGTAAATTATTTTTTCTAGCTAACTAATTGTGAAGATGTGAAGTATAAGACAAATGTATTGATTCATGAACTCTCAATGAGCTGAGAGATTTATGTAGCAATTTTGTACTTTAAATATATGGAGCCATAATCACGCGTAAATATATAAAATATTTATTGTTACTAACCCAGCACAACCAAGAAGAAATGTGTTGAACATTTTAATGAGTTAATTGAAACCACCAATGCCATTTTTTATTGACTTCCCTTTGGAAAACATCAGTTAAGGTAAGTAGATGGAGGAACATACTCTGTTGTTTACAGTACCCTCTAGGTTGGTTGAAGAGCAATAGACATTTATTTAGTCAGCAAAGACAATATTCTGTTATGAAGATCAGTAGCTTGGGTTTTCCTCTTTCTTAGCAGGGCCATTCATCTCTAAGTAGATGGTTGCCTCTGAACAAGGATAACATTTTTTCTCAGTACAGGGTCTTTGTCCAGTTTGTTGGATGAGTTCAAGTTTGGGATGAAATTCTAGAGAGTTCTGTACTGTACAGCTTGGAAGATATGAAAACAGACACAGAGATTTCTACAGGGAGGTGTGGGGTAGGGTGGGACTGTGGATACTGGCTATTTCTCACAGTAGAAGGTCTGTTCTGATTTTGAGTGGCATTGCCTCCTGCGGGGCCTAAGATTGAAGAATTGATTTAAGCATCTGGTACATTAACCAGGTAAACATACTCAGATATTCTGCTTCTACAATCTCTACTTTAGAGAACTCAACTGTATTCACTTAACTACATCCCAAGCCCTACACTTGAAGCCCTGGTACGACCCACTGGCTTCAATCACAAATCTTAAGGTACCTGCCAAATCTCCACTGCATTCCCTTAGCCTGAACTCCTCCTCATCATTGCATCTCCTGTCCAAAAGAAGCTCTTCCTCTAGATTTCTAGCCCATTTCTACAGTTCTGCCAGTTTCTCCCAGGTATTGCCAGTATGGCCACTGTCCTCTCCTTTTCCTACCAAAGGTAAACTTCCCTTTGGTCAGTTACCAAAGCAGACAGGTTTTCCTTCATGTTTCCTGTTTGTCCGTTCCCTTGAACTCATATTCTGGGACTACCGCAATTTTCCAATATGCTGCTCTGCCTCCAATTTCTGGTACATTCAGTTCCTGAGAACCTGTCTTTGTTAGCTTATATCCCTAAGCAACGCCTTATAAAGTAGTAAGAATATAAATTAATACACATGTAATGTTTGTATTTGCTGGGCACAGTCTGTATGTTTTCAAGGTTTTCTCAATTCTCACACTGCCCTATGAAATAACTATTACTATCCGTTTTGCAGATGAGTTGAGGCACTTAAGAATTTACCCTAAGTTGCAATTAGTATGTGTCAGTTAAAAACCTTGCGGCAAAGCCAATATTCTTAACTCCAGAGTCTAAGCAGGTAGCCACACATTTCCTCCAGTCTACCCTCTTCCCCCACCTGCTCAAAGATGGTCTTTTTATTCCTTATGGAAGAAAGTTCCTGACCTAGAGTTCATCATAGTCCACACAATTCATTTTATCTACTTACTTTAATGTTTCTCGCTCGTCTCCTTTTTTGCCTCCTCTCCAGCATGACTGTCTTAGCAGCTGTTTTATATTAACTATGCATATATCACATCTAACAAATCAGACAGTAAATTCCTAGAATATGGATTACGTCTTTGTCCAACACCTTTTATACCTGAGGCTCAGGATTGGATGATAGCCCTGGAGAGTGTTAGGAATTGAGTTTTGCATGTGTTAATAATGCTTAAGTTTCGCGGCGCAGAGGTCACCAGAACACTATTTTACGTAAAGGTCCCTAGGTCTTCACCCACCGGAAGTTCCTTTGCCCCCAATAAAGAGGGCGCCCGGTCACGTGAGCCAATCAGCTTGTTCTACGCAAGGATCATTTTGCACCCTCCTCCTTGTTCTACGCAAGGATCATTTTGCACCTCCTCCTCC